>NC_052112.1:2218355-2256200 GCF_012273895.1 Zerene cesonia | reverse complement strand
TATCTAATTTCTCTCTGTACGTCTGGTTGTCTGGAAGAAATCGCTATATAGCGATAAGACCGCCATTTGTTTGTAATGAATATATATTAAGGTTTTTATGTTGTTTCAAGAGCAATAAAGAGTTAATAAATAAATAAATATAAAATATATATTTATATAAAAGTGATATTTATTTTTGTAATATTATATTATCTTATCAGTATCTTATTATCTTATATATTATTTTACATTATATTATCAGCACATGAGAAAAGCGTTTTACTCATTTTGTTTTTAAATTGGAGTCTATCCAGCCTTACAATGGGCTACTTCATAAAATGATGGAGCAGTCGAATTACAAGCTGCGAATAATCTCGAATGTCAGCCATTTTGTAATGATTATTAAACGGGATCTTTCACATAAGATAATTAAGTTAACAGAATTTAACGCTGAATCTTGCCTTACTGCTCGGGAAACATTTTTAGGATATTTATTACACTAATAAATACAGTTTAAAAATATATAAACACGCAGAATGACAGAATCAACTGATTTATATCAGTCGCTGTTATACAGAATACCTATCTATACGTTAAGACATTATTTAATCCCAGCGGACCGAATCAGGATAACAAGAAAACTCACCGATTCTTGATTACAATATTTTTCGGTTAAATTTGTTCGTTTAATGTGTGTCGAAATCCATTTTAAAGGAGTCGGTTACCAACAGATATACAGGTGAAGCTAATAAAAGTGCGTCTTAAAATCTGACTGATAGACCACTGAACTACTTATATATATACAAAGCGCTCTCTATTTGCCTGTCTGTTTGTGATAAACTCGAAAACAGCTTCACCGATTTTCAATCTATATTTATCGATGGATAGCATAATTCTTGGGAAAGGTATGTATTGAAACAATCGTGAAATAGTTAATAAGAGAGGCAAAAAGTTTTATTACACTAATCCTATTTTATTATTGTAAATAAAAAGTTTTATTGCACCCAATCTAGATTGCAATTCCAGCTGGAAAATACAAAGTACAATTTATTTATAAAGGAATCACGTAAATGAATGTTACAATTGAAAACTCCCGAGAACCGGCCAAGCAAAGAGATATTTTACACCAGAAAGTTCAAAGTTCCATTTAATTCCATTGCGCACTTCCATATTGGAAAGCCGATAGCCGTACATTGGAAGCTTAAAGCAAAAAGCCTTCGGAGGTGTGCTATACACAAAAAAATATTTATACTTGTTGCATCCACGATAAATTTTCACCCACCGCTAACCTCTTTCAGTATTCAGTAGCGCTTGAGACAAGGCGACGAGCGCGCGTGTCGATTTTTGCCAACGCAACGGATTCGAAGCCGGAATGTTCGAAATTTAAATCTTTAAATTCCATCTGACGTATTGTTTTTTTAAGTGTTTACGCTAAGAACTTTTTGTTCGTACCAAATGGGAGTGCAAGGATAATGGTCGTTTGTATGCTATTTTGGATTTTGTGAGTCTATTGGGAGTGCAAAGTGGTCGTTAAGGAGTTGAAATTTAATATTTGGACAGGTAATAAATTATGCTATGAATAATTGTACGTCGTGTTACAGTGGCAACTAAATATGGAATTGTCTACTCGAATAAATAGTTGCTCTTTGTTTATTTTCTTAGATCTTATATGATCTTAATTTGGTATTTTGAAAAGCATTGAAAACTAATAGGTTATTGTAATTAAATCATGTTTTCATTTATCATGTTTGACTAGTTAATCATCTCTGTAAGTAACTAATTAATCCATGATCATTCGTGCAGTATTGATTTCCTTTTAACGTAAAATTTTGTTTCGGCAACATTGATATATCCGTTCGCGAAAATTGAAAACTGAACTTTAACACAATTTGCAGTAAGCATAAAGTATAATGTGCACACTTCCGACTATTTGAATTTTTTTTTAACTGTACCACAGATTACTAAAACCTATATGGTTAAAAGTTAGGACAATTTAATAAAATGAAACTCACTCGTCTACTCTGCTAGTCGTAACGTATTTACATGTATTTCAAAAACAAATAAATTATCAATAATGGACCTATAACTACTTCATTACAATAATAACAAAAAAGTTAAATTTTTTACCTCAGCGACGAAGTCGTCTTCTAAAAGGTTAAAGGATATTGATCCACCATATTATGTCGTTTTAATTCTTTTAGTTTTTCTTTTCTAACGATTTTGTCCTTAACCATACCTAAAAGTAGACGTAGATAAATTATTTAGGTATTTTTGTGAATTTACAATAAATGTTTATTAGCATGTGGATAAAATGAAAATTCTATAATCTTTACCTTTGTTATTGCATCTCAAGAACCGTAAAACTCATCCGTTAAGCAACCAGACTTTAATCTACCATCCAACCTTTTTAACATTAGAAAGGTAAAATGGTGTACATACACATTGGTTATTATTTACTTATAAACATTTATGTACGTATAAATGTACGAATTTATAGCGTAAAACCAATTGCTCTATCTATACAAAACAGATACAACTATTAGTTTTTGTTATCGTTAAATCTAGATAGGTTATCGGCAGGAAAACGTTTTCCGTTCTAATCTGCACTAGAACAAAGCTCATACGTGATGACTTTTTAATTTTTCGGTTGACTTGTCGCTTAAAGGTGAAAAGGAGAGTTGATGGCTTTGTTCTGCTGACTGTACTGACATATTGTGGTAAAGTAAGGCTGGGTGTTCACTGAAGGGCGGTTGACACGTGGAATAGAGCAGGGTTCACACTGAAGTGTGTAATGTTTATTTTTGGACTTATGTTTTTGTAAATGGCCGCTTGTATGTAATAAGGTTTGACATGAATATGTTATAACTAGTATTTCGCCCTGGCTTTGCCTATGATATCTACATAAATAGTCTATAGCGCTCAGGTATCACGTATGTAACCAAAGATGAAAGAGTTTTTTAAATCAGTTCAGTAATTCCCGAGATTATCAAATCAAATAAAAAAACTCTTTATTCTGAGCCTTCTTCACTTTCAGCCTTATATTATTAGTATAGGTTACCTAACAGCACAAGAAAGAACTTTTTCCAATATTTAAGACTTGACTGGATGAATAAAATGGTGTTATGATAATATCAGATGTTGTTAATTGAATTAATTTAATTAACGAATACATTGTTTTTAAAGAGAAAGAAATTATCAAATACTAACTGATGCCCGCGGTTTCACACACATTAAATTAGGAATAGCTTAATAAATGTTATACATATGAACCTTCCTCTTAAATCACTCTATCTATTAAAAAAAACAATAAAAAATCCGTTGCGTAGTTATAAAAATTTAAGCATACATAGGGACATAGGGACAGAGGAAGCGGCTTGTTTTATACTATGTAGTGATGAGCATAGTGCGATGCTAACAGAAAATTTACAAGTAAAGCTTGTATTTAAAAGCGATAAAATCATAAATCAATATTTATCGTCAGTCGCTCGATACAGCTATAATAATTGCCTACAACAGGATGTGAAATCTCTACCAAGATTGTGAACAATTCAAAGGAATCCATGACTTAATCAAAACAAATAATCTACATATTACAAAGTATCTAAATTCCTAATAATATTATAAACGCGAAAAATAAATCTGCTCGCCTAAACCACTTAGATAATTTGGATGAAATTTGGTAGATAGCTTGAGACCTGAAAAAGGACATCATCATCATCATCATCAGCCCATATATGTTCCCACTGCTGGGACACAGGCCCCCTATGAGTGTTTAGGCCATAATCCACCACGCTGGCCAAGTGCGGGTTGGTAGATGTGACATGTCGTCGAACTTTTGATTCTTGGGCATGCCGGTTTCCTCACGATGTTTTCCTTCACCGTTTTAAGCAGTGGTGATGTTATCCACATGTGCGGATAAATTGAAAAATCAATTTATTTCCTGCACGCTCGTCCCGGTCACGAACCTCGACTTATCGATTTTGAAGTCCGAGATTCTCACCACTGAGCCACCACTGCTTTAAAAAAAAAAGAAAAGGACATAGAAAAACATTTGACATGGAAAAAGGACAAAGAATTTAGAAATTAATGATTTTTTAACGGATTTTAAACGCGCATTATATTATTAACCTGACGTTTCGAACACTTCACAGCGTGCATGGTCACGGGGAGAATACTATAATGAGTAAATCGCGTTTAAAATCCGTTAAAAAGTCTTTAATTTCTAAATGTATAATACTCGCGTAAAATCAAACACGAGGAAATACTAAGGACAATCTCGAATAGTTCAATTTGGGAACTATGCGAGTTTTCTTTTGACAAGGCGGGCAAAGCCGCGGACGCAAAGTTAGTTATAGAATCAACAGTAAACAAACGATCTGTTTTTCATATTTTTAAAAGTACCTAATTGATATCCCATGTGGATGTGTTATATACCCTATTAAATTGGTTAGTATTTTTTTTTGTTTGTCTGTTTGCGTGTACGTCAATCACGTAAAAGCTATATAGAAAAAAAAAAGGTGTGTGTGCGATTCACACATGATAGAAGTGAAACTTCAGTAAATCGACAAAAGAATGAATAAAATTGTATGTATATTTCTGTCTCATTCTTTGCCAGCTTCATTCTACACATTTTTGTATTTCTGTCTCTTACCTGTCGTTTTTCCATTGCATCCGGTTTGAAATCACAACGATTCTAAAGAAGTTTCACTTCAAAAAAATGGTGTTAAACCAATAGGTTCAAGTTTGAAAAACATATAAACTATCTACCTATCTACATGTAACAGATCTTATTGGAAAGGTCATTAAAACGAAATGCACGCATCAGCAAATTTTATGGTCATTTCATTTCTATCAAATATCGAAAGGTCTAAGAAATATTTTCCGGTAAAATAAATGGAGGACATCATCTTACAAATAAAAAAGTCTCATTAAATGACCATTCGGTTCAATAAGTTATCCAGGTAGCAAATTCCAAAAATTACAGTTGAAGCTATATTTAACACTAGCTGTTCGCCCCGGCTTCGTGGTACATTTTCGGGGTAAAAAGTATCCTAGCACTCGGGAATACTGTAGCTTTCTTTTGGTGAAAGAAATGTCAAAATCGGACCAGTAGTTTCGAAACCTTTAGGGTGTAAAAATACAAAAAAAAACTTTTCCTCTTTATCATATTAGTATAGATTATTTCCTTTGGCGGTGTCTTTAAACTATGCATAATGCATGCCTTCCAAAAGGTCTGTACACTTTGAGTTTGGCCCTTAAAGGCAAATAGTGGGGAAGTACGAATGTTTAGCTTCACATAAAATATTTAGAGCGTAAGGGTCCATCGCTGCTTGCCCTAAATAAATAACATTTACATTTTAATCGAAATTTAGGTGACTTTCTATATAGCTGTGCCCCGCGTTTTCACCTGCGCAAGTCTGTATCCCGTAGGAATATTGGGATAAAAAATTGCCTATATGATATTCCAGTTGTCCAACTATCTACGTATCAAATTTCATTGCAATCGGTTCAGTAGTTGTGGCGTGAAAGAGTAACAAACTTTCGCATTTATAATATTAGTAAAACAAGTAGGATAGGATCCCTAATCCACCTTATATTTCTTATTATACTTAATATTAATCTTATTCTTAGACTTAGCCTTAATATAAAATGTATTTTAAAACCAATAAAAACTTTTATCCATCGAGAAACGAACAAGAATATCAGAAAAGAGCAAAAGCTGATTTTGTATCCTCCGCTGGGAACCCCGACTCCATTTTCATCGAAAAGTTGAAGGTGTCAGTTGTGTTTCACAAGTTTATATGAAAATGTACTGAAATTGAATATTAAATATGACAGCAAAGGAGTAATTTCATTTGTATTATTCGTATGGTGATTTTGTTATATTATGTATACGATAGTTGTTATACTATGTAGTATGTAAGTAGTCTATCTATTATCTACTTTTCGTTTTTGGAATTAAGTAAAAAAGCTTTCTACGTGCAGCCTGCTGTGGTTGCACACGTTGTAGCAATGAATAAAAATTCCTGGCGGGTTCTATAGTTTAGACAAATTTAAATTGTATACTACAGCCTGAGCCTATTATGATTGATTAAACTAAATAGACATAAATTTGTCTTTTACGTAGCCGAATGAATTCAAATAATTATGTTTTCAAACACAATTAATTCTATAAAATTCAAATATCTTCATTTGGGAATGAAGAGTAGTGTCCGCATTCGGTGATACACTGTTAAATTGAATCCAATTGTGTAATGAATCAGCTTCTATAATGGTGCTATAGGTGGACAAAGACATTTGATTTCATAATAAACTTTTTGTTTAAATTTTGTAAATGTTTTAATTATTAAATCATGAACCAATAAATAATATTTATATGTTACTAGCAAACCCCGCGAACTCCGTTTCGCTACCAGATGGCTTCGTTTTTCCCGCTTTTCTGTTAAAATTTTTCCGGAATTTTCTTTGCTATAAACCTCACGACGCCCAAGACCTTTCCAACGAATGCAAAACCGTGGAAATCGGTTCGTGGGTTCTGGAGTTATAGCGTCAGGAAGGAAAACCCGACTTATTTTTATATAGTAGATTAATTTATCTATACAAAATGTTTTGAGATGTCATTTTGAAATCGCTCAAGGCATAAATAGAGCACCATTTTACTAAGTAAATTTAATATTTTAAGCAATCACATGAAACATTCAAACGCGCGACAGCCCCTCAATAGTGTCCCGAGCTGCTAACATCATGGCGTATGTAGCTCGGGCTTGTTCCTCCTGCGTCTCGCCCTTTACCACCTCGCGCGATTTTCCTATCGAAACTTCTTCATTGAACGACTGTATGGAACATTACACTGTGATAGTACTATCGGCAACAATACTAAATGTGTAAAAAGTATAAAGCATATAAGCCATTCATTATCAAGCTTCTAGAATGTTCGATTAGTTTAACTAGAACACTCCCAAATTACTAATACAATTTGCGTACAGCGACACGGCGACATTTAGTTCTGGATATCATCCAGAATGTGTCATACAGATATAAGGAACGGTGTGTTTAATTGTGTAATCTATACTAATATTATAAATTGAAGAGTTTGTTTGTTTGAAGACATCTTACTGAAAAACAAATATTTTATGTATCTTAAATACATAAAAAAACTAAACACTGCGTAATAATGTATAGTCTATATTAAGAGTATATATTATATATATAATCATTTTTTTACCCTATTTGTATATTTCTACTGCATTATTATAAAATCTTACCCATGGGTTGCCTGGTACAAATCGCTTAGTAGCGATAAGTTTGCCTTTTTTGGCTTTATATTATACTATGTTTCTTTTTATGTATATTTATAATTGTAAAAGTATAATATTATTATTATTATATTATTGTAAAAGTATAATATTATAATATATTATTGTAAAAGTATAATATTATTATTATCATATATTTACCAAAAAATTACGGTATTTTTCATTTGCTTATAGTTAAATTAAGGACTAACTCGGACATATTTTATACCCGAAAAACAACTAGAATATAAGACAAAGCTTGAATGTAAGACAAAGTCGCCGGCGTTGGCTAGTATATATTCAATGGAAGTTACACAATTCCCCAGAAGCCAAGATTTCCACTCATTACGCTGTCATGTCCGAGGGCTGATATTTATTTATAAGCAATCACATTTCGGATGTACTCTTTAATATTTATGTCCGTGCCATTGTAATTTATCGTTCATTTTTTCTCCTTTCATTGATATTACAATACACGCATGAATAATTCAATGGAGAAGTTGTATTGTAAAAATTCGAGAACGTTCTAGAATCTTCTAGATTTGTACGTTTTAATTTTTTTGAAATTCAATGAAATTAACATACAACGCAGTCGCAACTCTTATTTCTAAAACATAGGTTAACTGATATGTATGGATAATTAAATTGGATTTATTCATCTCTATAACATATAATAAATATATAATACATGCCTAATAGATACATTACAAATACAGAAATGATTGTCTCTTTAATCGACGTCAAAAACGGATAAGTATCTCAATTCCACAATATGTATGTACTTTTTTATACCTTCACTTTTTCGACTCGGTGAACCGATTTTGATGATTTATTTTTGAAAGCTGGAGCCAATCCCTTCGATCTGATAATTTTAAAACGTTTATTTTTTCGATTTATTGTGTTTAATATATGAACAAAAAATGATTAAATTAATAAATATTTCTTAATTGTTATGTCAACAAACATAATTCTTTTTGCTGAAGAAAATCTCCCCAGTTCATAATAAAATGGTATTTTTCATATTAACAATTATGAAATAAACCTCGACAAATAATTATATCGTTATACGAATTCAATATAATACAAAATCATTATTATACGTTTCCAAATTGAGAATTAATTAAACGCAATTTATTCATAAAGTACCTACATGCCTCACTTAATGTGATCTGACCTCCATGTCAGTTAATTAAAAATCAAAATCAATATAGATTATTTTCACATCAAAAGTATTGAACTCAATCTGAGCGATTAATCAAATTTGGCCTTTGTTCCATCAATTTGTTAAAGAATTCTTATAGATGGACAGTTATTATGAAGTTTATATTATTATCTTATATTAGATACTAGTTTCACCCGCGTAATTCCGCATCTCGTAGGAATGTCGGGATAAAAAGTTTCCTATATGTTATTCCAGTTGTCCAGCTATCTATGTACCAAATTTCATTGCAACCGGTTCAGTAGTTTTTGGTTGAAAGAGCAACAAACACACACACATTGTTACAAACTTTCGCATTTATGATATTAGTAGGATGACATTAGATAAAATTTTCTGTGCATTTTGCAATACATGTAATAATGGCCGATGCTTTAACCGCCCATTTCCTTTTCCTCACTCTTCCCAGTCCGTTCCCGTTATAATTAGTGAGAAAAATTCAAAATCAATCGTAGCATACAAATGGTCACGAAGAATTCTGGAACTTTCTAGAACTTTCCAGAACCGTATTTATTTCTGAGCATAAAGTGCTGGGGCAATTAACTAATAGCGAAGTTAACCCTCGAGGGCAAATAATTAGTTCTTCATATAGCGCATCTTTGCTTTGTGCGCTTCTCATTTCATTTCTTGATAATCAAATATGGACTTTCAGAGCTTGTACGTAAGTTATACTTTGTATTGTTATCTTGATATAACTGCATATTTGAACTTAGCATAAAATTATTGTTAAAAGGAGTGTATATCTTTCACTTACCTACTAAGCTTATATTTGAATTATCAGTACTAGATCAATAACACAGGACCACAAGGAAAACATCATCTTTCAAATAAAAAAAGTATCATCAAAATCGGTTCACAACTGAATGTTCTGAGGGAACAATCCCAAAAACAGTAGACTTGAGACTCTCCTCTAGCTCATATTTTATTTAAAAATCAAAATTACATGAAAATAAACGAATTATGTAGAAATATTCGTCGGAAAATCCTACTTATATTATGAATGCGAAAGTTTGTAACGATGTGTGTGTGTGTTTGTTGCTCTTTCTCGCAAAAACTACTGAATCGATTGCAATGAAATTTGGTACGTAGACAGCTGGACAACTGGAATAACATATTAACATACGGACTTACGCGGGTGAAACCGCGCATAAATAAGATCTTTGAGATTAATTATAATTAAAATAAACGATACATCATTATTTAATCCTGCAACTGCAATAATGATCAAGTCGATTGATCATATCATAATTTCATTATCACATAATCGTATTAATCACAAATCAAACACAAAAAAACACTATTTTTAATTCGTTTATTAGGTAAATCAAAAAGCTGTCTGCCACTTTGATTTCTTCTGATTTGATTAATAATCTATTTGATAATTTATCTTCGTATCAAAACATACAATATTACTATAGATAAAAAGCCAAATATAATAATATCAAGATTTCAATTTGAAGATATTGTAAAGATGCACACACACATACACACACTTAGTATTTTCTAATAGTTGATTTTATGCGATAAAAAAAGATTCCATTTGTAGAGGCGTAAGGTCTGCAATTGACCTTATGCCTCTCAAAATGTTAATAGGCGGTGGTAGCGGTTACCATCAGGCAACCTACCAGCTTTACCGGCTACGACATAAAAAAATAAATAAATCTGATTTAAGCCATTAATTTTCAATCTCTAAAAGATACTACAGTTGTAAGGGACCACAAGCAGCTACATACGAACTAACCAATCCGCATTGTAATCAAACAAAGTTCTAAGAACTCCGAATGAACTATAATACGCTATAAACATGTAAGTCACGAATGTTGGGTAAGTCAGCAAGGCTATAGTTTGAGACATCGTCTACGGTCAGCAATTATTTAAATCTATGGTCCTCTGAGCACGTGATGCTCAGAGTACCATAAAGAAGTATTTTGTTGAAGCCCAATTGCTCCGTCGTGATACTTGATGATGGTTTAGACTACTGAAAGACATTTTAATTTTCGAAGCATTGCACGAATAACCCGCGCAAATTGAGTTTGTGATACAACGGAAAAAACTTTTTTGAAGTCGGTTACAAAGTTTGCAGAGTGTTTTATCTTATGTCTTCGCATGTCTATATTTCCTTTATTATCCAGGTGAAGTCGCGAGCGAAATGCTAGTTATGCATATACAGACATATAAACAGCAACTTCTGTTCTATAAAAGCTATTTTTACTATCTTAAATCTTTTCACTAACATTATCTTACCAACTACTTATCTGATATTTTGACATTAAAACATACTTAATAACTTAGATTTTATCGATATGTAGAAAAAAAACAATTTTGAGATATTGCAGACCGATTAAACAATCTTCGCATCAGTCCACACTTTCTTTCGATGCTTAAAAATCAGTATTTGAAAAGCATTAATTAATTTAAATTCTGTTGAACTGTATGTATGTAGACTAAAAACTAGTAACTATCGAGTTTATTGCCGATTTCCCTTCGTGACTGAGTAGTCAGTATTCTAATACGATTATGAACTAGCTTTTGCCCGCTGCTTCGCACACATTAAATTCGGAGTAGTTTAATACATGCTATTATAAATATATCTTAATAAAAACCCTATCAAAATCTGTTGTGTAATTTTATTATGTTAAAGATCTAAGCATACATATATACCTACTTAGGGACGGACGCGGGAAATGACCTTGCTTTATACTATCTAGTGATTTATGAACGCTTCAATCTTTTTAAAATTCATTGTATGTTCAGTGTAGTATAGTATACATGTAGTTCAGTGTAGTGTAGTATACATCAATAAATTCTTACAATATTTCATGTTATTAATTGATTTTAGTAGGACGGTGAAATACCAAATCGCTGTAAAACTTCGAGGTAAAATATCTTGAAATGACTGAGAGAAAACATTCTTTATTTATTTAAAAATCATACTATTTATTATTTGCTTTTAACTGTTAAAGTAATATAATCCTTAAAAACATTGGATCAGTAGCATTATAGTGTTGAATTTCCATTGAAATTGGTTTAAGCTTTAAATTGTTTTCAAAATACTATTTATTCATTTTAGTTGGAATGGAGGATATCAGATTTCATGGAAATGTAAATTTTACAAATAAACTCCGTTACCTACAACGAAATGTTAATACAATTATTAAATATTAGACGCTCGTCCCGGCTCCGGATATCAAGATAAAAAATATCCTATGATCTAAGTCAGGTCATACACTGTCTGTATACCAAATTTCATCAAAATCCGTTCAGTAGTTTCATCGTGATTGACGGACAAACATCCAAACAAACGAACTTTCACATTTATAATATTGTTTTTTTTTTATATTATTACATAGGCCTCCCCCAAAGACTTCCAAAGCAACCTTCCAAATAGATCACCAGCTGCCTGAGTCCAGCGATTTCCTGCCACTTTATTTATCATAGTTATCTATTTATTTCTTTTATTAAAACCATCCCACAACGCAAATGACTGGTAGAAAACAGATGTACGCATATCGAATCTTTGTTTATTAATAGTTCCGATTGCAATTGAATTTCTAGTTTTATTACAAGTTCTCTGCTTTGTAATGTTATTTATGAATAGATAATAAACAGTTGAAAACATTTTTCGGTATAAAAATATCAAAATTTATCATGCAGGATACAGAAATTCCAATCTTCTCAATTATCTAGGTATCCTATAGGTTTCTATAGTCGCAAGTTTAAAAACGAATAGGTTTCCTCAAGGGTTACCGTGTGCTCATACAGCAGTTCTTATGCCAGTGTGAGAAAAAGACAGCTATCTAGCGCCATCACTTTCCCACACTGGAATTAGTAGAGACTGCTTTAAACCGACACGATTATCCGCTAGGATATAGAAAACACTTAAAACACAATAAACAAATCTCACCATTGATCATATAAACTATAATTAAATACTTAATAATTCTTCAATGCCCAGTTGCATACTAGATAAATTATTAAAAGAAAATTCCGGTTCTCAAAACCACTCAAAAGCGCATATAAATTACTATAACTACTATAAACGACCCACTCATCTACCTACCTATCTGATGTCGGTGCCAGCCAAGTCTTATAAAAGAATAAATAGATAGATAGTTACTACCTCCTTATTACATAGTATCACGAGCTATGTATCATTATTTCATAAAATACACTTATTTCATATGTGATAGAAATTGAATCTGAATCCTATTATTATATAACAAAACAGTTGGGAATTGGGCTGAATATAAACATGATACAATAAATAGATACATTAGGAGTATACGTATGTTACAATCACCAGTGGTAGATAGCCATAAACTCGAACTCAAACATTTATTTATTCAATTAGAATTCCTATAGAAGCACTTTTGAATTGTCTCCTACACAATAAACATTTACCATTTAAATGAATTACAACTAACAAACAAACGGTCGCACAAAACCAAAACCTATTAGGTTTTCCTTGAGCCTAACGCGTCAGGCTCGGTCATGATCCTCTTTATGTTAGGTTATCTTTATTACCCGCTTGAAGTTTGCTTTTAAGGGTTATATCACAATGATTGGCATCAAATTTATGTTACCCTACGACAATAAAGATTCCTTTATGGCCATGTATCAGCGCCCTGAAACAGTGTTTTTAATGGTCTTGAGATCGACTGAGAAACCCTCGGTTGTATCACTGTACCAAGCTTCGCAAAGAAAGAAGCCACACCTTATATTCTTTGCAATTGCTAGTATGTATTATTTTGTCTGCGTGAATTTAAATACTCTGGCCTGGCTATAATAATAAGGAAAAACTGACTTTCGAGACAGATATCTCTAGTTGGGAAATCCAGGTCTTTCACTGCGTGTTCTTTTAGGCAGTATAAATACCTTATAGATATCTTGCCCTTGCAAGTGAGACAATTTAGTGGATATTAGTGTACATTTAAACCTCTTGAATCACTCTTTCTATAAAAAAAAACTACCAAAATCGCTTGAGTAACTTTAAAGATCTTAACATACCGACGGAGCCGCTGGACTCAGGCCACTGGTGATTGATAGTTTTGGAAACCTTTGGCGGATCTATGGCCAAGAGTAGACGTCCTAAAAGGCTGCAACAACGAAACATACAGATACAGAGAAAGCCAAAAGCGACTTTGTTTTATTCTATGTAGTGATATCTTATATCTTTAATCGAGCAATTCTTGTATATATATATATATATTTATCTCGGAATCGGCTCCAACGATTTTCATGAAATTTAGTATATAGGGGGTTTCGGGGACGATAAATCGATCTAGCTAGGAATCTTTTTTAGAAAATATCATATTCGTGTTTTATTCATGTTTCATCGACTTAAACTTACTTTTTTAACAAATAGGAGGCGTTTGAGTAGTCCCAATTTATTATGACTCTTCCTGACATCTATTGGCGAATAATAATACCTAAATATAATTTGCAAAAAACACAATTTATAAAAAAAAAAATAATAACAAAATACCGAGCAAAGCTCGGTCATCCAGATACTAACTATATATCCAAGCAGAATAATTATGAAGAGGACGCCAGTAAACCACTCAAAATTCAAGATCCGTCCCCTTCACTGTCACTTGATCAAATCCTTTATTGTCAAGAAGGAATTGCTATTAATCAAAAAGAAGAAGTGACACTCGTGGATTATCCTTGATATACGTTAAGCCCTTGATGCGCTTTGAGCTGGCACTCTAAAGGACAGATATAATACGAAATAAGGGGAGGAACACAGCTTAAAGTTAGCGATGTTATCACAAAGTGATACATTTTTTATGTCATAGGCAACAAATGAGCTGGTGGTTCGCCTGATGGTATGCACTATCACCGCCATGAACTTTTACAGAGTCCTTAGGTCTCTGCAATTGAATTCTAAGTAATATCGGGATAAAAAATTGCCTATGTGTTATTCCAGTTGTCCAGCTATCTACGTACAAAATTTCATTGCAATCGATTCAGTAGTTATTGCGTGAAAGAGCAACAAACACACACATCCCTACAAACTTTCGCATTTATAATATTAGTAGGATTAGTAGGATAGGAAACATGAATTTTTGTTATATCCGTCACCAAATCTGCTTTGCCTCACATCAGATAATTGTCTCAATGCTAATCAGCGGTGTGCGGTTCTCAAACGCCAAAGTGTAGGTAACAGCGCTCCCAGCGTGACCCAATTCCTACCAAAACATCGGCTCACAAACAAAATTATCTCCTACCCACAACTGAATTAACATTCTGTTACTCTCTCAGGCGTGTACGACCAATAAATGTGTGGGTGGTAAATGTTGTAACTGTGTAATATGACGATACAAAAGTGAATAAAAAGTCTAGTTGAATGAATAAATGTTTGAGTTTGAGTTTGAATTTAATATATATTGTCAAAATAAACAAACGCATTAGTGACTCGGGGCAATAAAATATCGCAGAATAGACAAAAACATAGCTATAAAGATAAAACTAGGTCGCATTAACGACGTAATTACCTTCATATTTTGGTTAAAAGCATCTAAAATTTGTTATATTTTGTATCTTTAATGAACGCTAACGCTGGTTTGATTTACGATCCAGCTGACGTCTTATTTCGCTTTAAACTTTAGTATCTGAATATACAATGACGTAAAACAACGGGGTTAATTATTAATATAAGGGTATATATAAAAATTTAATGCTTTCTAGACTTCATAGCTACATTATAAGACTATAAAAAGCTTTCTACAAACAGGTCACTGACGTTCTCACTATCTTAAAGTAACAAATAATTATTGTAATACAAATACTGTCATTTACTAATAAAATAAAGTTTTTAGTTTGTTTGTACTTTAAAGGCTCCGAAACTGCTGGTCCGATTTTGAAATTTCATTCATTAAAAGAAAGATACATTGTTCCCGAGTGTTATAGGATACTTTTTACCCACGAAATGTACTACGGGCGAAGCTGGAGCGATCAGCTAGTATTTATAAAATAATCACGACGTTGATTCTGCACATTAATTGTTTTTCTAATTTTCGATGATTCCATCGACTATTCTAGAAACTATTATTATTTTATTCATGTATTATTTGTTAGTAGATAGAAAGCCTAGCCAGCTAGCGACGTTCAAGCGCTTGTAAACAAAATAAAATGCCACTAATTGAAGACCTCCCTCATTTTTGGGTACGACTTAAAAACATGCTTATAAAAGAGGCGATAAGTTAAATTTTAGAGTAAAACTGACTTGACTGACGTATTAATTGAAATTACCGACACACCGACAACCAAAACACAGTTCCCAACTAGTTCGGTAATCAGTGGGTCGTATATAAGATGTACTTACTTTATTTTACGTTAATAATTTTTTTTTATTTCTTTTTTATTATTAATTACTAGGATTTAACAATTTGCTATATGCTCCCTAATATAGTTTAGGAAAGAAATCGGCCCATTAAGAGCGAAAATAAAGACAAGTGGAGAGAAGAAGTTAGTGGAAATAAATTTAGAAAGAGAGAAAAGTCTTTCTTTCTTTCTTTTCTTTCTTTCTTTCGAAATAAATTTACATGAAAGTCCGCCGATTTTGTCTATCTATAAATATATGTATAAATAATAGGTGCTCTAGCATGAAAGAAGACAGAAAGCCAGTTAAAAATAAGCTGAAAAAGACTAGTAAATGATGTAGTAAACAAAAACCAAAGACTATTCCACAAAGTTTATTCGACAGTTGTTAAAGTGTGAAGTATTTTCTTATAAATGAACAAATGAAAACACTTCTTCGAAAAAGTATTAAGGGAATTCTTTCGTCCACGATTTTCCTTGTGTGATTCACCCTCTGGTAAACGCATGCTTGTACCGTTGTTCGTTTCATTAATTACCGGTAATCCCAGCTGATTTGATATAGTGACATTTGTAATATTACAATCGGCTTTTGCAATATCAAATGCGTTAGTGTTTCTAAATACTGGCAGTTCAATCGATAGTGAGCATAAAGCCCTTCGAGACATTTTTACCATTCGCGGTTTTATATTGAATTACGTCAAAGAACCTAATTCATTTGCAAGTTTAAGTACGATTATATCTCTTATTATGTTTGTTCGGTGCTTTAACTGTAACAGTGATATTGAAGCTATAAAATTTTTTAACAGCACTATTATCACGCCAGCACCATAACTCTATATGCTGGTTTTTTTTGCCTTTTTTGGTTTTTGCCTTCCACACTCCTTTTTTATGTCATAGCGGGCAACTAAGCTGGTGGTTCACCTGATGGTAAGCGATCACCTCCGCCCATGAACATTCGCAGATGTAGTGCCTCTACAAATGTACTGCCCGCTTTTAAGGGGTAAAGGATAAAGAAAGGATTGACGACCGGATAGAAGGAATGTACTGGGAAGGGTGCCTGGAGGGTATTTTAAATACATTATTGCATTTGAGTCACTTTAATGCTACAAATATTAAGAATTCAAACGTAATTGAACAAAAACGCAAAAGAGATATCCTCCAAAAGGATTATTAAACTAGATAAATATATTTAATTAGACATAGCATCTTTTTTTTCGGTTACTATACAAGCGAATCCGCTTACTAAACCTTATATATCTCAAATCCACAACAAAGTAAAAGCTCGCTACAAAATTTCGAAATCCGATCATGAAAGTTTGACTCAATTTAATACGCCATAAATACATTTTATTGCTTCCAACACGATTTTGAGGAAATATTTTACGTCAATGAAATCGAGGGAACGTGATTTCGCTGAATATTCTAGGCTTTACACAATACGCTTATGAGCTTATCTATGATTAAAATTAAGCTTCTGTTTGTTTCACAATATATCATTAAATCGCAATTTTATTATCTTATACACGACTGTAATATAAAAATGCTAAACACGGGCGAAACAGGGGCGGACCACTTTTAATATTATATATGTTTAATTTTTTTTTGTCTAGTATATTTTGTGTCGGTAATGGTTGTCATCATCATCATCATCAGACCTTATATGTTCCTACTGCTGGGACACTGTTGGGAAGTAATCCACCACACTGGCCAAGTGCGTGTTTGCAGATATCACATGTCCTCAAATTCTGATTCTTTGACATGCCGGTTTCCTCACGATGTTTTCCTTCACCGTTTCGAGCTGTGGCGATGTTATCCACATGCGCAGATAAATTGAAAAATCAATTTATGCCTGCACGTTTGCCTAGTCTCAAACCCCCACCTTCGATTTTAAGTCCGAGGTCCTCGCCACTGAGCCACCACTGCTATATACTGCCCAAATTGCTGCAGTAGTTTGGGCTATAAGTGGATACTTGATATATCAGGCAGATCACCCTTACGTTTTGTATAACTAGTTGTTCGCCCCGACTCCGTCCGTGATACATTTTGTCATTCAGTGAAGTTGCAGCGTTCTAATGGTGAAAGAAGTTTCGAAATCGGTGCAGCAGTTTTTGCTTGAAAGCATTACGGACATACAAATCATTCCTCTATAATATTAGTATAGAAGACGTAATATACACAAGCAACAGCTGAATCTATTATAATGCTCCTCGGGCATATAAATTGCTTATTCTAATTCAAATTGAACGTCGATTCTGGTTAGATATGAGATATGGATTAAATTTTGGAATTATTCATGACATTTTAGCTTTGATTAAGACGCTACTACTAGCTTTAAGCCGTGACTTGGATCGCGTACCTAAAACTAAATAAATAAACTGCCATAGTGTGTGTGCTAGGATATACAAATAGATTTTTTTTTAATATTATAGAATCTAGTCATTTATTTTGGGTATCAAGTCAAAAAAAGAAATAAAATAAAATTTATTGTTTACAACAGTGTCGCCCGTGGTACGTATAAAACATATTAGGTCTATCGCACTCAGGGATTATAAAATAAACTTCACGTTTGTTTTATTAATGTACGTTGAACATATTATAAAACGTATACCGAATATTCAACATCGCTCAAGAGTCAGTTAGGCTAATCTTATTCAGAAAAAAATCTGTCACCTCGCCCTTCTCAGTCTATTCCGTCGGTAACTACGTTAAGTACGGCAACTTAACAATTGCTTAGCCTACCATTTCCGATGGAAATTGTACGAAATCATAGTTGCTACTTCATAAAATAAATAACCAATGAAAAGCTATTCCATATTGTGCCCTCAATATCATAACGTCAAACATTATTTATAAAAAGAAACCCTCCGGGCACTCGTCAGTACCCATTACATGTATGAGAGCAATCGGAGTGGCGTGTTTCAGAAACTCGTGATAGGCTAAAAGCATACCATTTTAGTTATCGATTCATAGACAACTGTTTGTGTTACCTATTTATTCTTTTTTCGAATATCATGGCTGTTCATAATGGTTGGTATTTTGTGTATTCTATTTTCAAATTTGTTCACAAATTCTCTTCTTCTTTTTTTTAAATGCGTGATAGGTCATTAAATTATCACTTTTCGAAATTTAAATGTATTCATAGTAGAGTCTTTTCTGTGTGAATTTCGGTCATGGCAGCCAGGCTCTACTAGAATTTTGCTCTACCAACTGTAGAATTGGTAGAGCAAAATTTGGATGTAGATCCAACATCGCTACTTTTTTCACCTCGCGCTGTTATTAATATGATAGATATTGGATCGGCCGGGCCGAAATGCTTGTTCTGTTTTTAAGAAAAGAATGCCCATACGCATACGCCCTCAGGGAAAGGGCTATGGGTTATGTCATACTGCCAATGCAATGTTCCGTAAATCCTTTTTCATACTAAAACATGCTCAACAAAACACGTACGAAGCAGTAAGTAACGATTTATCCACATCTATAAATGCTTATACGCAACAAACTATAGTGCGTTTTGACTCTACATTTTCCGAATGACGTCACACACCTTCGGTATATGATAAAGAATGAATTCTGATTGACACACAAAGGCCAGCTTTGGAGGCTTTCACGCGTTAATATTTCACGTTTTATTGTAACCGAGGTTTATCACGCGACTGTGCATTAATTAATTAGTCACGATCGAAATTAATCATGAATTATAATGGGTAGTAAATATAACTGGACATTTCTAGTGAGAATTATTAACTGTTCTTTTACGGCATTTGTTGCATTTTTGTCCAAATAAAATGACTTTAATATTGATTATTTGAATTCTTACTACTATTATATAAAAGTTAACTTTTGATGTCACTATGAAATGACTAGCTTAGAAAGACACTCTGGCTTCGCCCAGTGATCCAGTAGTTTATGATTTTAGCCCCTATAATGTTGCAAACTTACAAATTCACAAAATTACCTCTATAAAACATAAGTACAGATAAACTTTTAACACAAAAATCGTAGTAGACATCGTAGAAAGTCGTTAAAGGGAGCCTGTTTTGAGAAATTGAACTGAAAGGGGCTTAAATTGGTCATTCATTAGCGGAATAACGTAATGTACACACGAGCGAAGCCACTGGAAATAAACTAGTTTATCACACTTCAACATCACATCACACTTCACACTAATAATATAATGTGAAAGTTTATTTGTTTGAATGTTTGTGCGTCAATCATGATAAAACTATTGAACGGATTTTAACGAAATTTCGTAAACAGACAGAGTATGAGCTGTCTTGGGTGATAGGATACTTTTTATTCCGATTAAATGCTCCCTTGGGATAAAACAGGAATCTAGATATTCGGGCAGAGTCGAGACGAGCGTCTAATAGATAATGTTTTTACGTAAATTAAGTAAATCATGAGTATTTTAAACTGAAAAAAAAACACTTGAAATCAATAAACATGTCAAAACCATATAAGTTTTTAAAATTTCCAAACGTAGGTATAATAATCGTGTAATATCAAACGCAAGGAAATAGAACTTCTAAAACATTAAAGAACAAAGAGATAAATTTTGTAATTTCATTATTCTGTTTCAGGATCATTGATTTGAAAATGACGTCAGATAACGGACTCAATTCTCAGAGGTAAGAATCAATTAATTTTACTTTATATTAAAAAAAAAATCAATCGCTATTCCATTATTCTTAGTTTAGCAAAAAATATTTCTATCTAAGACATATCTCTACCTCAGCCATATACCTAAGGCATGACATTTTAGACAGAACCTTCAATATATTTCATAGACCGTAGACTCTTATAAGTATTACCATAATAATTCATGTATGTAAATAAATAATCTATATTCATGTATTGACCCAAATGACATCAATCCAATTCAATCGGTAAAAAGAAATGTACAAATAATACAGTCCCTTTGAAAACTATCATCATTTTTAATTTTTAGTTTTGTAGCGTGGAAATGCTTTATAAATGAGAATTTTTTTCAATTCTTTCAAAATTCCTCAACTACCTTCATTTTTGAAACGTCATTTGAAAAGCCCATAACACTGCACAAAAATTCAATAATAAAACGTCCACGTTTATATATCCGAGATATATTTCTTCCACGCTTCAATTTAATTACACTTCGTGTAATAAACTCTAAGTTCCTGATTGAGAATGTAATTAAATGGATGCATTCATTAAACTTAAGATAATGTTTCGGCTAGCTAATCTAAGATGTGGATACGGCGTGTATCTTATCTTACTAATTACTAGTACAATGTAGGATTTACTCATACAAATTGTTTTTAAAAGTAAACTGGATGGGCAAAATTTTATTTTGTAAATAGGTGAACTATACTATAGGCCTATATATGTATTTATTCTGCGATAGCTGCTTTAGTCTATTCGATTTTATTATTTTCTCTGTTCCGCGGTTTCACCCATGTCGTACATAAAAGGACTATCTAACACTGAAAGAAGAATTGAAAGATTTTCAAATCCGAGCAGTAGGTTCTGTGATAAGCGTGTTCATTAAACAAACAAACTCGACGACTTTATATTATTAATATAAATTTGGCATTTCAATGTGGACTCTTACAATTTGTGATGTTTTTTGTATTTTTGTAGCAAATTAGCTTCGTAATTATATAATCGATGTTTATTGTTTATTTACCAGTAGGGAGATGCATCAACCCACCAAAAAGTAAAAAGATTTAATTTTTAGTTTTATAGCATTGAAATGCTTGAAAATTTCCCTAATGAAAAGATTCTATTGTTTTTTATATGAGCCAGGTGAACCCTAAATGAAAGGCTAGTGTTGGTGGATGTTAGCAGACTAGCTCCTATCATTATATCATGCTTTGTTAAGTTTGAATCACAAAACCATACTTAGTTTTTCGCAATTCATTATCGTACCTTATAAATAACTAGAAGCGCCCCGCGGTTATATTATTCCAATTGTCCAGCTGTCTACGTACCAAATTTCATTGCAATCGGTTCAGTGGTTTTTGCGTGAAAGAGCAACAAACACACACACATCCTTACAAACTTTCGCATTTATAATATTAGTAGGATATCAAATTGCGGATATTACCAAGTCATCGGATATTACCACTATCATTCACACGTGAGTGTTAAACAGTTATTCAAAATCTCATTCCAAATATAGATATTTCATTATCATTGGCCCAATTTATACACTACTCTGAACACGAGGTGTGTTCAGATACAAATAGTTCCCGAGTAAGCCACTTTGCTCAACCCCTGTTGAATATTGAAATTGTTTAAAAGCCAAAAATATTGTTTGGTTAAAACAACGCCTAGCCTTTCGGCCACCCGTGATCCCGCCACGGTAATCGAATTTCTTCTACTCTTTCGGTTTTATGTGCCTAAGGGGCACCCCACCATGGGCACCATGCTAAGGTTTGGCAAAAAACGCGGGTTCGAATCCCGCCTCATGATCATTTTTTTTTCTATTCTTTCAAAATTTCTTATTTATAAAGCATTTCAAAGCTATAAAAGTAAAAATTAAATAATTATTTCTGTCATGTGTTAACGTTATATTTTTTCATGAGACTCAATAATGAGGTGCAAACAATAAGGTTATATCAAATTAAAAAAAGAAATCAGAAATAACATTTAATTTGTAATTATGCGGCCTCATTACACTGACAATTTTCTATGATTTTTATGATGAAATGAGTTTAAAAGATGGGGATGAAAATTTTTGCCTGCTGATGCGAGTATAGCATTAATTAAAATTCAATAAGAAACTGTTATTTGAAACAGATGCATAAATTTTTATTTATCAATACATATAGATTAACGAAATTCTCTTTCAGGGTGTTCAAGAAATCGTCCCCAAACAACAAACTGACTGTATACCTCGCATCCCGTGACCTGGTGGTGGAAAATGGAAGCATTGACAAGATCCAGGGGGTGTTGCATGTGGACGCTGAGAATCTCACCAACAAAAAGCTGTTCGGACAAATTACACTTACTTTCAGGTAAGTTTTTTGATTGATGGATTGAATTTTATACAAAGAACAAAGTTTTTTACAGTTCTTAATAACTGAATCACTACATACTGGAAAACAAAGTCACTTACCGCTATGTGTTCCTGTATGTTTATATCTTCAAAATTGCTTATCGGATTTTGATGCGGGTTTTTGTGATAGATGGAGTGATACAGGAGAAAAATTTATATGTATGTTACTTGCACTTGTGCGAAGCCGCGATGGTTTGTTTGCTATATAATAAAAATTGTCGGTTTGTAACAAATACGCGAAATTCTGATATCCCTTTTTAATGGCATAATGCTTCAGACTACATACATCGCTCTTACATAGTTATTTTACGTATTAACTTTTCTTTCCATCTTTCATTCAATTGGAACTATAATCTTATATATAAAATTCTCGTGTCACAATGTTAGTCTCTATACTCCTCCGAAACGGCTTGACCGATTCCTCTGAAATTTGGTAAGCATATTGGGTAGGTCTGAGAATCGGCCAACATCTATTTTTTATCCCGATATTCCTACGGGATACGGACTTACGCGGGTGAAACCGCGGGGCGCACCTAGTATACAATAAGTGTCTCGCGTAGTCAAAGGAAAAGCAAATTCCAGTGTTTTACGCGAAATTTTTCGTTTCAATAGAATTTACAGGATAAAACTAAAATGTCCTTATTCAGATCTCAGACTATCTTCTTACATCAAAAACAGTTCAGAGGTTTAGACCAGAAGAAGTTACCGCGACAAATAGACAGAGATACGTTTACATTTATAATATTAGCAGGGATTAAAATGATAATAATTCAGCACTTAAAAGGGTCTACATCACTATAGAAAATCAGGGACAAAGGCCTGGATAGTCAGCAAATGGTAACGATTATGGCACCTCGTTATGAGAACATTACCCCATTCAAGTACCTTCTTTATTTGCACTCTATTCAGACCCTTTAGCGTTACTGTAAATGAGATTCGTGTTTATTTGCGTTTTATTTACTTATAATCACTTTGAAATAAGATCTTATTTTCAAAAAATTCTTCATGATATATTTTAAATGTGTCTGCGTTCGTGTGTTGAATAATATGGAAGAAAAACACCGAAGAAGGGGAAACTTAATACATGAAAAATGAAACAAACAACATTAACATAGGCCATAGAAAACCGACGTTATCGTGTGGCATTCCATAAATATTTTTCGTTTGTTTGTTAAAAAAAGAATACAAACTATATAGAACTTACTTCAGACAAAATGTATGCGCTAGTATGCAAGTAATCTATATTAATTTTATGATAGCAACAGTCTGTCTATCTATCTGCCTATACAAGCTAAATCAAGCAATTACATAATGCTTGCAGATCAAGGCTATAGACTCCGGTCACACTTGGACTAGATTAGGTCTAAAGCATTAATAATAGAAAATAAAATAATAATGAACATTTTGGTCTGTAGTTTTACATAGCTAGTACATACACGTAACATTATCATTTGGATGACGCAAGCCCAAAAGCGTTGCCCAAAATTGACTAAAACACCAAGCGTTTGATTTTTACAAATGCAAATTAAGTAAAAGGAAAACAACTCGATGGACGCTATTGAAATAAAATAAGAAGCTATGACCTATATTATTTGATTCAGTAAGCAATTGATTGAATGGTTAGAAGCGCTACTAAGTATTCCACGAAGATAGCTATTGAACAATCATCATGTAGAATTCTTCAAAGTTCAAAGCCACATGAACTTTTTCAATCTTACTGGTCTTTCTGGTAACACAAATACAAAGAGACAGCACTTAATAAATCACTGCTAAATTATATTGCAAGTGAAAAGCCCCCAAGCAAACTAATTTATTGTTGTTTTGTAATAGGGCCTTCAGCTTCATCGATTATTTAATATAAAGTTGTTTTGATCGACGCATAACGAGGCGATCTGTCAATTTTAATGCTAAAAATGCTGAATTTAGCTTGTTTACGTAAAGTAGTGGCAGATAATTTTGTATATTCACAGTACATCGTCGTTTCGCTGTTTGACGCTGGATGAATTTACATAAACCGTTAATATTCATTAGAACTAAATGACAAATAGATTGCCGAGTAAAAAGTGACAAGGGTTGTTTCGTCCTACTCGACTTGCCTCGTGTTGAAATAGAAGTGGCAGAACTAATATCTCCATTAAAAAGTACTGAAATCGGTTCTTCCTTTAGCTTTTTCCTTTCCTTTTTATATATATATACAAGAATTGCTCGTTTAAAGATATAAGATTTAACCACAATACGCACATGTTATAAAACTCGATCTGATTTGCTTTCACGGCTAACCTGCAACTCTGAATAAAATTTGTAAGGAAAATTCAAAATAGTTGATGACCCAGAGTCAACATAGGGTACTTAAAAAAATATGTAAGACGTTAAATAGCAGATTCAAGAAAAAGGTTTTTGCACGTGATTGATCCGCAGGAAGAACTGCGGGACAGAACTAGCTAGATATCCCTAGAAGGTACACATTTACTCTTCTTTGGAGCGAAGCACACATCATCTTAAGCCACATAGTAGCTTACCAGTAGGCGAGATCGTGGCCAGGCGCTTCCCTATTAACCAATAAAAAAAATAAAAAAATAACCATTCACGACATTCGTTCACGACGATCTCAAATAAATGTATTTTCATTCGCAATATTTTCAAAGGTTTTCCGCACAGCGTATTTATTTTAGGAATATCGCGTCTGCCCAGCTCTGTTTATTTATCCTACGAGATTCGATTCGGAAGGCCTGTCGTGTGTTTTTTCAATATGAATATTTAATTGCCTAAAGAAATATGTCCGGAGGCAAGTCTTCTCTGATATCTGAATCGGTTCTTGTTTTGGTCAAAACGGCATCGTGACTGTTACATCAATAAAAGCGTATTTCGGGGTAAGTTTTTTACCCTGAAATTAAATTAAATTCCTTAAATGTAGGTGGTATTAATTATTCTTAACGAGAAAATAACGAGTCACGTGAATACATAAAACGCGAAGGTGACTGATTGTCTGATCTATATACGCACGGCCCAAAGTATCAGACCGATCCGGCTGAAATTTGGCATACAAATAGCCACTATGTAGGCTTCTACTAAGAATGGAATCTGAAAAATTTTGTCTGTCTAATTTACTGCCTGCGGGATACAATGGAAGATGAATATTTGTACCATAAAAATGTATTTTGACTTTTTTGTGGTACAAAATTTAATCCTGCAGTTTCTGAGATTAGCACATTTAATCAAACAAATTCTTCCGCTACATCTTATAATTAAGGATAAAAATATAACGTTGCATCAACTAATTGATCGTTACAATTATGAAATGTATGAAATTTCCACGGTCGGAGATATTTCCAATGTAAATTTAACTCATACAAATTTATAAGAGCTGAGATTCAAATTACTGCGCTTAAGTTCAGAGGGTAGTTAGTAAAAGAGCCGCAAGCGATTTAGACTCCATTCCTATTACGAGTAGATAGTGGAAGCGTAGCGTTCTGGATTCTACGAGAATAATCTAGACGATTCTCGACGGAAGATTTTGAAACGTAAAACATTGAAAGTTTTAAAAGTATTACACTGCCTAATGTTTATAATACTAGCTGCTCAGCTTTATCCCGTAAGAATGTCGGGAAAAAAAGTTGCCTATATGTTATTTCAGTTGTCCAGCTTTCTACGTACCAAATTTAATTGCAATCGGTTTAGTATATTTTGCGTGAAAGAGCAACAAGTACACACACATCCTTACAAACTTTCGCATTTATAATATTAGTAGGGCGCAGCTAGTATAAAATAATTACAAAAAAAAACAAACAACTTACAAAGTAACCTAAAATAATTACTTTTTCCGACCGATTTCAAAAAATTCTTTCACAGCCGGATATGTGCGTTATCTCCTATTGCTATGGGCTACATAAGAACAACGGACGAAGCCGGGCCGGACAGCCAGTCAAAGACATTCAAAAAGAAGTATCATTAACGCTAAGCCAATACACAAAACATTTTATTAAAATGGGCCATTGAGGTTCTGGGACATTTGAATAAATGGAAGGAGATAAAATACTCTAAACTTATTTCGACTCTCATTATGTTCCCCGTTCTAAAGTGGATTTATTCGCAAATCCAAGTTTTAATCGAGTCATAACATTACGAGTCTTTTTAGATGAATCTGGGATTTCTATAGATTTTTAGGCAAGTTATAAAGACTGGTATTTTAACACGTCTTTATTGGCTATATGTATGTATCCTTTCTGGTGACATTAAATTTATCAGTCTATCTATTAAAAAAAAACCGTCGATATCCGCTTTGAAGATCTAAGTGGACAAACATACATAGGGATAGACACGGGAAGCGACTGCTTTATACGATGTAGTAAAGTGGGGATAAGATGTGCTTCTCAGAAAATTAACAATATATAACACACTAGTAACTGTTTAAATGCTGGAAATTTTTTCACTTTCAACTGCGTATTTAAATGATTAAGTTAATAAAATAAGTGAATGTGTACGTAAATGTGTAAGCGTAAGTGTTAACCTATTGTCCTACAAATATTGTAATCCGAAAGTTTGTAAGGATGTGTGTGTATTTGATGCTCTTTCACGCAAAAACTGCTGAACCGATTGCAATGAAATTTGGTACGTAGACAGCTGGACAACCGGAATAACATATAGGCAACTTTTTATCCCTTAATTCCTACGGGATACGGACTTACGCGGGAGAAACCGCGGAGCGCAATATGCCATAATTCTGTTCCATGTATTTTCAATAGTCGAAAGAATATTAAATCAATACGTGTGTAGGCACAAATTTTGATTTTATTTCGTTGTTTGTTATAGGAAACCCTTTTTCGGCTCCCAATTTATTTCTAAAAGCGGCACTTCCCCTAGCTGACAGGTGATTTTATCTATTATTCGTTTATTTTTAACTTTTTCCATTTTGTTTCATCGTATTCTCAATTTTCCTGTCACTATTTCAGGGTTTCCCTAATAACCTATAACTAGACAGTATAAAGGAAAGTATATACGTATGCATTAATCTTTATACCCTCTCAACGGATTTTGATGGTTTTTTTCATAGATATAGTGATTCAAAGGAAGCTTTATATGTATAATAACATCTATCAAACTACTACGAATTTAACGCGAGCGAAACGGGCAATAGCTAGTTAGAAATAAAACAAATGTTATTAGATGGACGTTATAATGTCTTTGGTAGTTGGTGATTTGGGGGCACGCGGCCGGTTATATTAAAGACTAGCTGACGCGGTGATCTTCGCAACGCCAAAAACATTTTGTATGAAATATTAACCTTTTTTATCTTTTAAACCTTCCCTAGACTCTTATGAATACATCGAAACCAAAATTATCAATATCGGATCCGCCATTTTTTTCGCCATTCTCTAGTTTTAGCGAGACTGACGAACAGCAATAGATTTATATATATATATATATATATATGAAGGATAAGATTAAAAGAAAACTAGACTGACTTGTTCTAAAAATTGTAATAGCTGGCGAGCTGACCGTCAATTCATTAAATTACCGAAATTAAAATAATTTTCTACGATTATTTTCTACTAATTAGCGTCAAAGGCTAAATACGATTTTATTTTGGTCCGGTTTTCTGTCAAAGTATGGTACTGATTTTATGACAAATAATATTTTTATTCTTATCCTTATTAGCTACACATACTAACAAAGACTAACTGCAAAATACTGATATATTTCTTACACAAACATACATATAATTAGTGACTTGCAAACCATTTAAAAATATCATTGCCAAGCGACTGGAAGGAGGTAGGTACATTTTTATCTTTATATGACTTTTGTCTGGAGTAACAGATTTTGATGACACGTTTTTTATTTGAAAATTTGTCCCATTTCAATTTCTTACAACTTGAAGGTGTATGAGATTTTTAATAAAAATAATTATTGTAATAGGTTCAAAGGGTACATGGGTACTTAAAGGTCACGGAGACATGTAGTACAAAGTTCACCCACATGGAGTAGATGATTAGAATTCACTCGAATGTGTATTAATTCGTCAAACAAGGCGAAGTAAATCCACTTAATCCAGGTCACATAATTCTCTTGCGGAAAAATTAACACACACATACAAATACATATGTAGATATACAGCTATAGATTAAATAGTTTTCCAACGACATTCGCCTGACAATCACACGAAATCATTATAATTTATTGGTTCAGAAAATTGTAAGTAATTATGTCTGTTCGTGTGTGTGTTTAACAATCACACACACTTTTGCATTTATAATATTCGTATAATACAGATAAGATACTAAAAGTACTAGAAATATGTTAATTTTCTTAATAGTGTGATGTTTCATTATTGGATGACTATTTTGTATTAAGTTGACCTGTTTTATTTTCTATTCACACACGTGTAAGCGTATCTGTTTTCAAATATACATTCATCATCTCTATTTCCAAAGGTTTTTCTAGACTTAATGTTTTCTCTTACACTTTTCCTCAAAATAAACCGACATCATTACAGCGCAAAATTCTAAATATAAGCCTGTAGGTGGTATAAGCCTACTTATACGTATCGTGGGTGTATAGGAATCTTACAGAATGTAGAAATGTGAAACTATATTACGCTAGCAATCTTAGCGGAGGAAAAACTTTTTGGGTGGCAACACAATTAATTGTCTGTGACATTTGTTACGACCTTTTTTATGTCATATTTGGCTGGTGGTTTGCGCTTGCGTTTGCATACGAACGCGCCTTTGCGAATGTCTTCCCCACTTATAAGGGGGTATTATAAGGGGTAAGGGATAAGGAAAGGATTGACAACAGGAAGGACAGAATGATTAAACTCAGGCTAGTAAAGGAAACCGGCCAGTGACCAGCAATCTGATTTGGTTTTAGTTGAAAACAATTCATAGAAGATATTGAGAAATTCTCGTCTTATTTTTAATATAAATTATTTAAAATAAATTTAAAAAAATAATTCAATATTCTTTAAATATTTAACGTAAGATTGGGGCTACGTTAGCTATATATATGAATAAAAAGAACCCGATATGCTGGGTCCACCATAATTGATCTTCATAGCTCACCCAATCTATTAACTAGCTACTGCGATAAAGCAAACACATTCATACGTTATTATTTTTCGTGTTATTGCTTCTTGGTTATATGGTATATTTTATTGTACACTTAGTGGCTGTCATATTGTTAAAATGTATCTTCGTTTTATAAAAAATCTTTCTTTATCCTTTTTTTTTATGTCATAGTCGGCAATGGAGCTGGTGGGTCGCCTGATGGTAAGCGCTACCACCGCCCATGAGCATTTGGAGATGTGTAAGGTCGTAACCTTACGTCTTTTCAAATGGATTGCCGACTGCAAAATGGAAAGGGATTAGGAAAGGATTGAAGAGAGGAGTAAAGGAAAGGACTGGGAAGAGTAAGGAAGAGGATATAGGCCTCCGGCTATCCGCCAGTTTCTTTCATTTTTACGGCTTTGATGAGCGAACAGAAATGTTTGAACAATGTTTATAGGCCCCACTAGCTGTCGCTAATTTTATGATATCATTTTATAGGTTATGTTTTATGATACACGGTTATCGCGTTATGGTATATCAAAATGACATCTAAATATATTAATAGATTTGTATTAATTTATTACGTTTTAAACGTTTGGCTTCGAGAGAGTGTTTACAATATTGGAGCACTAGCTGCGCCCCGCGGTTTCACCCGCGTAAGTCGGTATCCTGTAGGAAAATCGGCATAAAAAGTATCCAATATGTTATTCCAGTTGTCCAGATGTCTTCATACCAAATTTCATTGCAATCGGTTCAGTAGTTTTTGCGTGAAAGAGTAACAAATCTATCCGTAAATTTGCGTGGCATTAGAATCACGTATGAACATCAACAAAATCTTATCTTATATCTTTAAACGAGCAATTCTTGTATATATATATATATATATATATATATATATATATATATATATATATATATATATATATATATATATATATATATATATATATATATATATATATATATATATATATATATATATATATATATATATATATATATATATATATATAATTGGAATCTCGGAATCGGCTCCAACGATTTTCATGAAATTCATTGAAATTTAGTATATGGGGGTTTCGGGGGCGATAAATCGATCTAGCTAGGAATCTTTTTTAGAAAATGTCATATTCGTGTTTTATCGACTTAAACTTACTTTTTTAACAAATAGGAGGCGTTTGAGTAGTCCCAATTTATTGTGAAAAATATGATTAATATTTCATCATTTTATTAGTATGTAATTCGTACTTAAATATAATTTCCAAAAAACACAATTTATAAAAAAACAAAAAAAAAAAATACCGAGCGAAGCTCGGTCATCCTGGTACTGAAGTATTTATATGACATACATTTACTGCGTTCCAACGAATAATTGTAATACATTTAAATGGTTTATTTAGGAAACATACATCTGTTGTTGACATGTAGACGATTCGTGTCACATTACAATATCATGCAAGCATACTAAATATAATTTAGATTACAAAAACCACATTTGTTTTCGAAACCCTAATTAAAGCGACATGCTTAATTTATTATCCTTTTAGAAATTAAAGACTTTTAAATGGATTTTAAACGCGATTTATTAATTATGTTATTTCGAACCCGTCGCTTCGAACACTTTACAGCGACCGTTGTCATGGGGAGACTGAGCAAGCTATAATGAATAAATCGCGTTTAAAATCCGTTTAAAAGTTTTCAATTGCTAAATGTATAATACTCGCGTAAAATCAAACACAAGAAAATATTATTATCCCTTAATACCTAGTATTGAAACAATTTTCTATTAGCATTAATCGAATCTTAAAGATAGAAGTTTTTTGCCAGAGTATAATGTTCCAAAAAAACATATATTGCAGCTTTTTATGGTGAGAGTCAAGGGGTTAATATGCGGGCATGTTACTGCCTACATCTTGGTTTATTTACATCAGGTACTTAGTAATTTTTTCACTCTTCATGACATACAATATTAGCTGTGAATCACTCTCTCTAGGCGTCCATTTAATACAAATTTATTATGACCTTTTAACTGAATAAAAGATAATGGACAGCGCGAGTCACGGAACCATTTCAGCTTTATTAATAACTACCTGCGCCCCGCGGTTTCACCCGCGTAAGTTTGTATCCCATAAGAATATCGGAATAAAAAGATGCCTATGTTTCATTCCAGTTGTCCAGCTATCTACGTACCAAATTTCATTGCAATCGGTGACGTAGTTTTTGAAAGAGTAAGACATACACATACACATACATCCATGCTCACATACTTTCGCATTTATAATATTAGTAGGATAGGATAGACGAACATTCAAACCGTAGTCAAGCCTTCTCAGAAACGGTAAACATATATTATATAAACTACCTGTAACTACTCGAAATTCACAACAGAATAGTAAGTTTTGTGGTTTCCGTGGAAAATGAGGACTAACGTTGAATATACGGATGCACAGATGTATCCCAGTATTTTATGTAGTCATTATTATAGCTCGAATAATCCACGTATTCAACTAGTTTCGGATCCTGGTAAATATGTTGAACCAGTGTAGGTGACCTCTCTGTTGTATTGCTTCTGCACATGCATAGAGGTCAAGCTGTAAGTTCAATGTTTTTGTTCACCTTAATATATATAAATTACTTGTCATGTTGTTTATCTGCGATGGACTCTTAAACAACTCAACCGTTTTTAAATAAATCTGAAAACCATGTGCAGTTTGATCCAACTGAAAAGATATTTTTTTAATATTTCAAATGAGGCAAATAACAACCCGGTCGGAGTCGGGACGTGCAGCTACTTAGTTTATAAAAGTGTATAACACCTTTAACTTTATACTGTATACTACACACACTTTATCTTGTCTATTTTACGAGTTTAATTATATTCAAAAGTAAGTGTACTAACCTAATATAATATAAGAAACATTCTCCAAAAGCATTAGTTTATACAAATTTGATGTGTTATTTGCTATCTTTTAAAGTATGTCAATTTATTCAATTTAAATTATATTTAAATTTTACAGCTTGCAAAGTAAATAATTCGATTTATAAATAGCAATCAAGTATTTTTACAGAACCTTCTCATGGATAAGTAATGAACTCTAATATATTAATAATATTACAGAGTGAAAGTTCGGTATTTTTAGAAGTTTGAGACATTTTTATTCAATTAATTCGGGGCAAGATCGAAAAATTATTCTTAAACTCTTTCCTATCTTTGAGGTTGTTAGGTACAATTTTAATAAGATTGGATATACATTCATTTCAGTATTATTAACCGGCCAAAGTTTGAACAAACGACGTTTTATATCCTACTAATATTATAAATGCGAAAGTTTATAAGGATGGGTGTGTGTGTTTGTTGCTTTTCACGCAAAAACTACTGAACCGATTGCAATGAAATTTGGTACGTACATAGCTGAACAACTGGAATAACATATGGGCAACTTTTTATCCCGATATTCCTACGGGATGCGGACTTACGTGTGAAACCGCGGAGTGCAGCTAGTAATTAATAATTAAATGTATAATGGTGGATGTACACTAAAGCATTAACTTGTATCACAACGTCGCGCATTTGTCGTTTTTTCGTCCCTCAAAGGCCTACAACACACCACCAACTCTCGCTTTGTAGATGCTTATGGGCGGCGTCATTCACCGCTTACAACCCGGTGACGCGCCTGCTCGTTTGCCTGCTATTGTATAAAAAAAAGCACGACGTACAATGTTTTGTTACCTGCTTGAAAAACCAGTGAGCGCATTGATGTAAAATTTCACCGAACAAACGCGCGTGACACAACGCTATTGCAAAAGGTCTAAAACAAAATTTTACTTTGAGGATTACGCTGAGTAGAGATTCGTGCATTCGCAGATAAGTATCGTTCCTCCGAACATGGAAACGCTTTCAGAAGATGAGCTTTTACCTATATTTTGTCATTCCTAACATCTCTAATGCACAGTCAACTTCACATGTATAAACATATACACAAACCGTCCGCCCCGGCTTCGCCCGTGGTACATATATAGCCTAAAGCCTTCCTCAATAAATGGGCTACCTAGAACTGAAAGAATTTTTCAAAACGGACCAGTAGTTCCTGAGATTAAACAAACTCTTCAGCTTTCAAACAACCGTTTAAACAAACTCTTCAGCTTTATAATATTAGTATAGCTAATTGATATATCTCTTATGCCATAGATATGGTCGAGAGGACGAAGAGGTGATGGGATTGAAGTTTTGCAATGAAGCAATAATGAGCCTCGTTCAAATATGGCCGCCGCACTGTAACCACGAGCGAGAACCGAATACACCGCTTCAGGTAAACAAACAACAGACATTCGTTGTGCTTATTTATGTCATTTCAATAAACTTATTTGGAATTTTACGTGGTCTTCATCTGATGATGACCTGAAGGAATATGACGACCAACTTTTATATTTAAAAACACGTAGCGAGATAAATGTAAAGAAAACGAATTTTGCAATATATTCCACTTGTGTGAATTTTGCTATTTTATGAATAATACGTGTATTTATTTTTAACGTTATTAAATTTCAAAAAGCAGTGGTGGCTCAGTGGTGACAGTCTCGGACTTCAAAATCGATAAGTCGGGGTTCGAGATCGGGCAAACATGCAGGAAATAAATTGATTTTTCAATTTATCTGCACATGTGGATAACATCACCACTGCTCAAAATGGTGAAGGAAAACATCATGAGGAAACCGGCATGTCCAAGAATCAAAAGTTCGACGACATGCGACATCTGCCAACCCGCACTTGGCCAGCGTGGTGGATTATGGCCTGAACCCTAATAGGAGGCCTGTGTCCCAGCAGTGGGAACATATATGGGCTGATGATGTTGATGATGTTATCAAATTTTATGCATTTTTCCAGGATGCGCTTATAAAACGTTTAGGCGCCAACGCATTTCCGTTCCATCTAGAATTGACACCTCTAGCGCCGCCCAGTGTACAGCTGGTGCCGGCCAAGCAGTACCATGGAGCACCTATCGGCACCTCGTATGATGTTCGGGCTTATATTGGTGAGCGATATTCTTAGATTTCATAGATCGAGAAAGTGCAGCCATAAAAGAATGAAGCCTTGAGTCCCCTTTTGGTATATAGCATAATTAAGTCTGCTTTAAAAACCAATATATCCACATTACCCTACTCCCACCAGCGGAACGAGCAGACGAGAAGATATCCCGCCGCAACACAGTGCGCATGGGCATCCGCGTACTACAAGGAGCTGGCCGGCCGCAACGCCCCGCGCTCCCCGCGCCCGCGCCGCCACACACCCTCAGCGCGCTCGCACACCACAACGTGCTCAGGTCAGTAGATACTATAGATATATAGATACTTCATATCCAGCCGCAGTTGATTTAACATCCCAGATGACAAACACATATAGAAAAAGCACGACAACTGGAGGAGTGACGAGACGGCAAACGAGTTAAACACTAGGCTAACTCGCGCTGAAAAGCAATTAAAAACACTAGCTTTCAGCAATAACGTCTATAATCCGTTTCACTATTCTTTTGACGAAATCGGTTAAATTGCTTTATCGTAAAAGAAACTTTATATCTTTTTGTGTTACACAAATGCAATCCTAATCCTTCAGACATTCCGCAAATAGACTTTCAATAATACATTTTCAAAATGAACAACCGTGCACTAAAATTTTGTCCACAAATATTTAAAACACTCCTCACCCACTACACATCTATTACCAAAACAGTATTCAGAGCCTTATTAATAATAATAACGTACCCAACATAAAACAAACAACTATAATAAAGTTCAGTTCAAGAGCCAGGGCCGCCCTGGGTGATAGCTAAGTGCATTTTGTCATTATATTTACACTAAAAGGTATTCCTAATGAGGTGACTGGCGGGTTCTTGGGAAACCGCTAACACAAGCTATATAGCTATGATAAATGTACGTTGTATATAAACATGTATAATGAGATTAATTGTTAGAACTATATATGCTACGAGTGCCCATATAGAATGGTACTAAATAGAAGTAATGATTATAGTTCATAATTCATATCCATTAAGGATTATATTCTACGCGCGTAAGTTATTCACCCGCGTAAGTCTGTTTCCCGTATGAATATCGAGATAAAAAGTTGCCTATATGTTATTCCAGTTGTCCAGCTATCTACGTACCAAATTTCATTGCAATTGGTTCAGTAGTTTTTGCGTGAAAGAGCAACAAACACACACACATCCTTACAAACTTTCGCATTTATAATATTAATTAATAGGATAGTAGGACTATAACGTTTAAACATAAACAACTTTAAACAAAACACTTATATTATAGAACTGTTCATAATATAATTTAATTCATAATACAAACGAGAATCAGAAGAAAATTATACCGCATACATATTCATAAGATGAAATTAATCATGGAAATGTTAGCTTTAGGGCGCGAAGCTATGTACGTGAAAAATGTAATTTCCTTATATTTACGAGACGGGTATCACGAATTGGTTAAAGCTAATCCTAAGAAGGTGACTGTTCAAATTAAACAAGCACGTTACATTTTTTCATTTCTTTAACCTAAAATTACCAAAGTATTCATATTTTATTATTAATTTGAGACAATGCGAACATCTTGTTAGATTTTCTTGCCCGAATGCACAAGAAGAATTGAGTTATATTTTTCCCGAGTGTCTGTATTTCTTTATTTGCTTAAATAACGTTTATTATACGAAGAAAATATATAAAATGTAATTGTACCTTGCAGTAAGGTGCTCAAGATAAAAACCGTCGTTTAGGGACCAACGTATATTACTTTTGTGAAACTTTTATTTCGCTCAGAGAACATTAATTTTTATTTCTTTGACAAGCACTGTAGCGTAAACGGGTCCATGGAATTCAGCTACAGAACGTTTTAATTATTCAAGTGATAATAATAGATACAACAAATTACCGTGGTTTTCCGTATTTTTAAACTTCTTATATCGTCCCTGGACTGTTATGAATGTATCGAAATCGAAATTATCAAAATTGACTCTGCCATTTTTGAGTTTTAGCGAGACTAACGAACAGCAATTGGTTTTTAAAGGTATGATATCTTTAATTATGTTTATAATAGTTGGATATTTAGAACTTAAACCGCGCAAACAATATTAAACGCAAATAAACTGGGCAAATAAGCTACCTCATATGTCTAACACAATATGTAACTATGACAAAGATCAAACACAATTAATGCCGCGCGGAATTTCGCTTCGCTAGCTTTTTGTTCGCTACCGCAAACAGCAGTTATGTGTCAGTGCGTTTAACGTTGTGCTTAATAGAAAATTTTAACAGTATACAGTTCAAAGTGAAGTTGGTTTTCGAGTGAATATATTTATTACAGCCAATTTTAAGGAAATCTTTATCATAAAAAGCCCTCAAGATATGCAATTTTTCAAATTATAGATGCTATAATTGTATGTTGTTAATAAATTTAACGCTTGAATAAAGATAATAAAATACACTGCACATTTGAACTTTACAAGCTAAATATACCTTTCTTGGTTATTTGTAAAGACAGCTGGACAACTGGAATCTTATATATAAAATTCTCGTGTCACAATGTTAGTCTCTATACTCCTCCGAAACGGTTTGACCGATTCCTCTGAAATTTGGTAAGCATATTGGGTAGGTCTGAGAATCGGCTAACATCTATTTTTCATACCACTAAACGATAAGAGTAAGGCAGAACAGCGTTTGCCGGGTGCAGCTAGTAACATATAGGAAACTTTATATCCCGATATGTCTACGGTATATGGACTTACGCGCGTGAAACCACGGGGTGCAGCTAGTAACAAATATAACTAAAATAATAAAAATCGATCACAGAGAAGTTTCGCAACACTGTGTTTTATACATAGTCCAAGAAAATGGGTAGGGTAAATGCGAATTTGAGATTAAAACTTGAATTTTTGATATAATTTACTTTGAG
>NC_052112.1:2191729-2217355 GCF_012273895.1 Zerene cesonia | reverse complement strand
ATTCCCCAAAGTAAATTATATCAAAAATTCAAGTTTTAATCTCAAATTCGCATTTACCCTACCCATTTTCTTGGACTAACACCAGAGTTTTATCTTATAAAACAAATGTCTATAAATATTAATACCTATAAATATTAATACCTAAAAATATTATCTTCTCCACACTATTTTCCGAGTTTCCACGTACATTAATAGTCATTGTAATATTGAAGATATACGCATTTCTTAGAAATGAAGTCTTATCACGTAGTTAATAAAGATATCGCGACATCGCCTCCAGGATATTGCGTTATCTTTCCCTTAGTGTAGGAAATCACATTATTCCGCGAGATTCTTGGAGCTCGTGTACTTTTACTTCGTACCTATATACAGAGTGGAAATTCGTAATGCAATATCCACAACACCAACGCTTGAGGAAACGTAAGGAAACTGGCATGTCCAAAAACCAAAAATAAATGACATCTGACATCTGCTAGCCCACACTTGGTCAGCATGGTGGATTATGTCTAGGACCCTCATAGAATGCCCGTGTCCCCTAGTGGAACGTGTTAGGGCTGATCATGATGATGATGACCTGAAGGGAAAGTACACGTTATACTGTAGACTGTAGATACTGGAGACTATGCCCAATTTATAGTATTATTATTATTAAAAAATTCAACGGCCGACTCTGCTCACGACGGTACACAAGGCCGCAATGGTTTCTCACACACCTACCAACATATCATCGCTCGAAAATAAGAATTAAATACGCAATTCCCCAAAAAAATCTATTGATTGTACTAAAAAATAAATTATTATGTTCTTTGGAGAATAAATTGCCAAAATAAATGCCCGTATTTTAACATATTTAAAAGAAACATTTAGAATTTGATGTTTTTAACACAATATCAAATTGTCATTTAGCATGTTATATATTTTTCTCATTTTTATATTTTGGGTCATATATTTAAGACATTATAAAACACACTTTTAGTTCACGAAATCCCCTTAAGCTGTTTAAGCAATATAAACGCACTGATAAATTTCTTCCACTCTCGTTGATCTGCCCACTATTTTAATCATCATCATTATCAGCCCACATATATTCCCACATGTCGTCGAACTTTTGATTCTCGGACATGCCGGACATGCCGATGTGTTCCTTCACCGTTTTAACCAGTGGTGATGTTATTTACATGTGCATATAAATTGAAAAATCAATTTATTTCCTGCACTCTCGCCCGGTCTCGAACCCCGACTAATCGATTTTGAAGTCCGAGGTTCTCACCACTGAGCCACCACTTTTTTTCACTACTTTAATTATTACCTGATAAATAACTTGAAAACACATTTCATTTTAAACCTTCGTAATTATAACAATACGGGAAAGGCATTACGTTACCCTCATCATGTTAATGGCCGTTTTCTGTTAAAGATAAATTGAGAAGTTTGTGTGTGGGCTGGAATTACGGGCTGAATCCCGGTGGGCACGCACAAAAAAAAATGTCTCGGTCTGGCAGGACACAGAAGGCTGATTGCCTACTTGTCCATAAAGAAAATCGATCAGTGAAACAGATGTATATCATCTGCCCCATACCCCAGTAGGAGACACGGGACTTCACTAATAAGGGAGGGATAAACGGCTGGAATAAACGGAGTAACGGATATACGGACGGAATAAGGGATGGAATAAAGGAATAGACTAGGAATTCTAGGCAAACAAAACGGTCCTTGATAATAAAAATGTGGTAAACCTTAACCAAGCAACGTCTGCTCTTAGTTGCATAATTATCTTCCATTCTCTATTATTATGAATAAATAGACTAGCCAACCCACTTTCAATTAGGCTCAGCAGTTCCTCGGATACGTCCAAACAAACAATAAATAGGTCGGTGAAAATAAACTGTCTTGAAAATAAACTGGTAGACTGTCTGTATTATTCATAATATCTTCCACCTACTTTATGTATGCAGTAGCTGAGTTTGATAGCAACATATGTATCTTCAGTAAATGCCCTTTATAAAAGCAATGTTTATTAATTTCATGGTCTTTTAGAAACAATTTGTTGTCAATTTGAAGACGGTTTAGTTAATTGTTGTGTGTAATGATGTCAATGAATGTTTTATGTAACCCTAGCTGCGCCCCGCGGTTTCACTCGAGTAAGTCTGTATCTCATAGGAATATCGGGATAAAAAGTTGTTAGTCTGTATCCCGTAGTAATATCGGGATAAAAAGTGCCTATGTGTTAATCCAGTTGTCCAGCTATCTACATACCAAATTTTATTGCAACCGATTCAGTAGGTTTTGCGTGAAAGAGTAACAAACATACACATACACATACATCCTCACACCTTCGCATTTATAATATTAGTAGGACAGTTACAGTATCATTTAATCTTTGCTTGAGTACGGACACACATCAAATATCTGATATTCGATGTTGACCATGTCGCTTTTTCTCATAATTAGTAGGTATTTATTATTATTATAAAAACAGTATCCTGAACATAATTATACATCATAAAATATTAAAAAGCTTTAGCAGTCCGCATCAATACCTATCTTTAGATATGTAATATATACAAATCATGAATATGAATTTGTTAGTATTAATTAAGTATTTAGTAATTAATTACATATTAAGTATTTAATATAAGTCTTGATTAATAAATATTTATTAATCAAAATATGATGTGATCGACACCGAGAACGCAATTAAAAACTAGTCTAATTGAAATATGTTTTTCAGACTCAAAGCAAAAACGAAGTTGGAGCCAGACCACAGTCGAATGAAAAGCGACGAAATAGGTGAGTGAATAAAACTTTTATAATATAATTTCCCCGAAGCGACCTTTATTGTAGAGATGACATAGTTGTGGTTCAACGTTCATATCGTATGTTATTCACAACACTACTGTTCAGATATCTATACCATAGATAAGAAAATACAATTTTATACTAATCTATACCTAATATTATAAAGCTGAAGAATTTGTTTGAATGCACTAATCTCAGGAACTACTGGTCCGATTTGAAGAATTCTTTCAGTGTTAGAGCCCATTCATTGAGGAAGGCTATAGGCTATCTATGTACTACGGGCGAAGCCGGGGTGAACCGATAGTATGTATTTGAAAGAAGAATGTTTAGTATGAAAGTATGTTTGTAATGACATACAACAGTATACAATATATAACATAATTGACAGACAAGTTAGACGACATGTGACATTTGCCAACCCGCACTTGGCTAGCTTCGTGGATGGTGGCGTATACACAATACTATTGTATACAAATCATCATCTTATATATATATATATATATATATATATACACTGCAGGGTCCTCCTATGAGGTTTGCGGCCATAACCCATGACAAAAAAATGGCCTGTACGAATCGGCAGATGTCACGTGTCGCTTTCCTCATGATATTTTCCTTCACGGTTTCAGTACTACTGTCCAGATAAATTCTTTTGCTGATCTCAAAACCCTAGAATTTTCGATTTATTCCAAGGCCACTAGTAATTTTATTAATTATATTATTGACGTGACAACGTCTTAAATTAGGTTGCGGTTCGGAGCCACTCATGAAAAAGTGTAACGCCCGGTAACGTTACGATGAGTCACCGAACTATGATCGGTCCGCCGCGCGCGCAGCACTAGAGAATTAGGCGCATTGAATCGGCGCGTGCTTGTGTCTCTGTCTCTGTCTTTTTAGTAAACAAAATATATTTTCTATAGTTAAAATTTGTGCCATTCTTATTTTCATTCAATTCCTTGTTCCTATTATTAATATTCTACCGAGAAAAAGACGTTGTCACGTAAAATCTTCGCCCGTAAAACCGACTTTACAGGCAACCATTTTTTTTTTTTACACGCTTTTTATTAGCTTCACCTGTATGTTTGTTTGTATGTTTGTTTGTATGTTTGTTTGTAACCGACTTCTTTGGGCGCGATTTTGACCCACTTTAAACGGCCAGATTTCGTTCAAACTTTGTAGATTTATTGAGGACCGATGACAATACACTAATTTGATAAAATTATTCCATTTTTTAATTTGCAAAATATGATTTTTGTTAAAGCGTGTTTTTTAGTTTTTTTTAAACTAATATTTATTTAAAAAGATCGTTTCTCCTGAAACGTTATTTACTTTCTAACAAAAGCCTTACCCTTCGTATAACCTAATGGATCGGAATTTGTCGAGTCACTAACACTTTAAAAATGTATTCAGCTGCGTAGAACGCAAATTTAATTAAAAGCCTTTGCTTATACAAGTTGGAATTATTTTCCATATACACGAAAAATATTTTGGGAAAACTTTCGGAAATTAATGCTAATTTATAACAGCGGTCGTTTCTAACGAAACGAATGGAAAACTGTGTAAACAGACTGTTGAATTTCTTATCTAATGAAGAGAAGTTACATAACATTTACATAATTGTTTAAAGCCCGAATAATAAAGATTATGAATAAATCTTGTTTGGATCTTGATTTTAGACTTAGACTATCTTTGTTGATATTTATAATCTATACATATAATAAACCTGTAGAAGTGTAGATTGCAAAATTATAAAAAAATTGTCCTTACTAGATTCATAACCCATAATTAATTAAAAATGCTTGTGTGTCTGTCTGTTTATTCACTAATCACATCATCTCTGTCCGTCTGTCCGTCAATTTAACCGTAATAGCTAAACAATTGAAATTATCATCAGAAATAAGCTATTTCTGTTGACATTATAGAAACAAATTGATATGAACGTGCAGTTGGCAATTAGCACGGTCATCCTTTTAATGATAGGTATTATTTGAAGAGACCCTTAGTTTGTTTGTACTCCCGTCCCCTACTGACATAGTTCGATTCATATCTAATAGACCAGGGCCGAAGCCTTTAAAAATGGTAAAAAATGAAAAAAAATTACAGCAGAATGAAATCCATTAGAAAAGGTGGGAAATATGATGAAAATGAAAGGAAAAATAAATTACAGACAGACAGGTTTTAAGGATAAAAAATAGTTTATCTTGATTTCCGGCAAAACTACAAGTCTTATGGAAAAAAGTTTTTGTGAAAAATTCTGCAATTTATTTGATTAAAAATATTTATTTTTTCGCCTTATTTTAACTTTATATCAAAAATGCACCCTAATTTTCAATCGAAAATTCTGACGTCAAAATATCAGCTTATTTCAAAAAGTTTGGCGGCTTTTTGTTTGTTGACTACCGACTAAAACCGACTACTACCTACCTACCGACTAAAACCCCACTGTATTCCGTCAAGCCGCATTGATACAGACGTTTACAAAAACGGTATAATGTCCTATCGTGATGCACACACGAGCGCGAAGACGCGGTTCACAAGCTTGCGATACAAGCCACGATATTTATTCTTATAACGTTACGTGTGAAACATGAGATGTATCAAGAAAATAGAATAATGATTACATTCTACTCCAGTTTAATTGTTGAGAATTGTAAAATCCAAAAATCAAAGCAGATTAAAAATATATACAAATATTATTCGAATTTCGAATTTAATATTATCTGTTTTAATTTTCACAATTGTACAATCAAAAATAACAATTAAGTATATGTCCATACAGAACAAATTGCAAAATAAAATACAATGGAAAATATGTTTATAATTTTTGGGGTCGGATATAAAGCTGGGCTTATGGAAAGCTGGTTGGTGTTAGTTGATTAAAATTTCGTATTTCGGATTAAATGGTACGGGGAAAATGTTAAATAACTTTATTATTGTAGCAAACAAAGTGGGCTTATGTTAATTTGAATTATCTTATGTTCTGTATGTTTTAACATGAGTGTTTTTTCAATATAGTTTATTAAAGCCTCGTTTCGAAAACGCCTTACGCACTGCCTAATTCGTATTTATCATTATTTTATTATTTTTTAATGCTATTATGCTCTGTGATTTCTCATAATAGATATATTTGTGTTATAAATGTAAGAAATCTAAGATATTTGATTAACTACACACCTGGTAGAGAGATATAGATTAACTAGATTGTTGGGAAATATACTTATCCGCAAAGAATTACAAAATAATATGTTCTTACTAAATATCAAAAAAGGGCTTCATTCAAACAAAAGATTGTAGATTCCACGACTCCATATCTCATTATCTTAACATAAAACATATTTTATATGTAATATAGTTGACTAGCTTTCGCCCGCGGCTTTGCTCGTGAAACTTTCCATGGGCGAACCAGCATACATCTAGTTCCCGTGAGATATCCGATACAAAAACTACTTACCACATGACCCTTTGTCGGGTCTCAAACTAACTTTGTACCAAGTGTCGTTTAAATTAATTCAGTTGTTTATGTTTGTTTTACGTTAGCTTCAAATCAATCTGCAATGCGACGAAAATGAAAATGCTCATAACACGATCTTAGTGATTTTATTGACAGACATACGACACTACGTCATAAATAGCTTTAATTACGCTACTATTAAATTAGCTAGTATTATTGCTTGTCTATATCATGTATAGCAAGACCTTAGTAACGTGAATAACAATTTGGGCTTCTGATATTCAGATTGATTGCCGACCACAATACGCTAGAGATATCTCTTCATATGTAGAGTAACTACGGGATTGGAACATCCACCAATCCTACTAATATTATAAATGCGAAAGTTTGTACGGATGTGTGTGTGTGTTTGTTGCTCTTTCACGCAAAAACTACCGAACCGATTGCAATGAAATTTGGTACGTAGACAGCTGGACAACTGGAATAGCATATAGGTAATTTTTGACGTGACAACGTCTTAAATTAGGTTGCGGCTCGGAGGCACTCATGAAAAAGTGTAACGCCCGGTAACGTTACGATGAGTCACCGAACTATGATCGGTCCGCCGCGCGCGCAGCACTAGAGAATTAGGCGCATTGAATCGGCGCGTGCTTGTGTCTCTGTCTCTGTCTTTTTAGTAAACAAATAATATTTTCTATAGTTAAAATTTGTGCAATTCTTATTTTCATTCAATTCCTTGTTCCTATTGTGTCTATATCAATAAATATTCTACCGAGAAAAAGACGTTGTCACGTAAAATCTTCGCCCGTAAAACCGACTTTACAGGCAACCATTTTTTTTTCAAAATTACACGAAAGGCGTAGTGCGTTGCGTATACACACGAGTTAGTACTATATTGGGTTAAGATGAGCTATCGGACCAGGAGAATCGAATTTTTATCCCGTTGCTTATACACACGAGCTAGTACTATATTGGGTTAAGATGAGCTATCGGACCAGGAGAATCGAATTTTTATCCCGATATTTCTACGCGATACGGTCGTTCGCGGGTGAAACCGCGTGGCGCAGCTAGTTCTATCATAAAGCTTAAGTTATACACGTAAACTGGTATAAATCTTCTGTCAGCGTTATTACTTTATTAGTTATCTATAAAAAGTATAAAAAAACGTATTAAAACTGAAACTGAATTAGTGACGTAGTGTCCCTAAAGGCAACAGAAGTAATATTTTTTAATACAAATGAAACAAATTTACTTTAATTTACCAGTTATCAGAACTGGATCAAATTTTACTATGACCACATGGAAGTCATCAGTGAAGCAACAGTAGAGCGAAAGTGGTTCGAATCGGTTAAATTTTTCCATTCTTCAAAAACTGTGACAAACACGTGAATATATGATATTATCTATTAGACATTATGATATATTTATCGAATAAAATAATAGATGCTGCAGTAAGCAATTAAAATAACTCATTTATAGATCTCAAATACAATCTAAATAGCCTACTTTTATTCGAATAATGACTAGCTAGAGCAGTGACGTAGCTACACTAGAATGGTAATGTGAAATGCCGCGGGCCCCGTGCTGTATACGACCTTTAGACTAAGATTGTACACCCAGTATCAAGTAAAGTACTAATTAGAAAGAACAGCTGTATAGTTATCAGTTGTCACATTCACTCTAGACCTATAATCTGACAGTTCTACAATGTGACAACGGTCGGTTTACCGCAGGGCCCTTATCATGGACCCGGGCCTCCAGCACAATAGTGTAGTCACTGTAAACTGGCCTCTCAGCATAAATGGAATAAAAGATGTCATCCCTAACTCATCAAAAATTCATATTTAATTTAAAAGTCCGTTTACGTTCACAGAGAACATGGAGCCAACACCACCTCGAGCCTCAGTCGAAAAGCCTTTTCTGCTATCTGACGGCAGGTAAATCTAATTCGCCTTGTGTTAATATTCAAAGAACATCTTAGCATCTCTCGTGGAGAGTGTTTGAGAAATTAATACTTTAATATATAACCTTGAAAAGGTACGCAATCACAAAAGGAATTTGTTATTTCAGAATTCTATCACGTCGCCTTTGTAGCTTGAGAAAATTACATAAAATAATATTTAGAAGGAAGAAGGAATCTTGTGTGTTATTCAAAAACCTATGTAAATCTATATAGGATGTTATATAACTTAGATTATCTTTTTTGCTTAAATGCCTTAGTGTATGCATCACGTATATAATATCGTATATGGGTGCAGAGACCTTTCTCTTATTCGCTTCTTACTCCGAAAACGGTTAATCTTACTGAATAATGCCACAGACATTTTTGTACATGAAACGAACAATTTCCAATACATTTTCTATTGACCTTCGTGTAAAAGTCGTTAGATTATTACAAAAAACTGACTTTCGTGATCTTTTAACCTTCATAACCTTTTTATCGACATAAATATACTCGTATTATAAGTATGTACAAAAATGAATCACTAGGATCCGCAGATTGATGCTTTAAATGTAAAAAAAATTGCTATACTGAAAATATGCCTATTTCCAAGACCAATTGAAAGTCATACGTGGAATTTAATTTTTTCGATAGCAAATCGTAATCTTCTCTGCTCCAAATTTATATAAAACCTATTTCGTCGTTAATAAAAAAGAAGTTGAAATCTTAGTATCAAATATAGGAGATATTATTTAATTTGTAACAAGATATGATTTGATATTCGTTAGTGGAAGATATATCAGTTGGGAAATATGGCACGGGGATAAGAGAGAGATTCAAATAAATCTCAATACTGTACATTCTAATCGTAGAGATATATCCAAATACATAGGAAATAGCCAAACATCCTAATCAATTGATCTTTTCGACTAGAAAAACATATAACCAGACGTTAAATTAGTCAATAACTTGTTATTATATGAATAACTGTATAAATTATATATTCCGAAAGCTTCCCACGACAACGCAAATATGGGAAATTCATTCATCAAAATAAAATTTATGAAATTGTACGGTCTTTAAATTTTTGTGCCTGCATGGATTCAATGAACTTATTTTCTATTCATTGAATCGAAAATGTATAGAGAGGAAAATTAAAGCCTCTCTTTTATTTTAAATTTCAACCAATGTATATTTATTTATATTTCATATTGTATTTTTTTACCTGCCAATTAAGATTTGATATATTAGTTATTATATGAATAACTAAATAATTTATCACCAATAAACACCAATGGTAAAGTGGCCTTAAAATTGTTTTGTATTTTAATGCTTTAATTTAATAGTATATACGTTGTACATTGACCGCCTCCTTGGTACAGTGGTAAACGCGTGGGCGTAGAACTGAGAGGTCCTGGGTTCGATTCCCGGTGGGGACAATAGAAAAAAAATGTCTCGGTCTGGCAGGACACAGAAGGCTGATCACCTACTTGTCCATAAAGAAAATCGATCAGTGAAACAGATGTATATCATCTGCCCCATTCCCCAGTAGGGGGGACACGGGACTTCACTACTACGTTGTACATTATATTCTACATATATTTCATTAAATAATGTAGTCGAATCTGAGAGGAAGTAAAATCCAAAGAAATCCGAATAGTTTTCGTTTTGTATGTGATCCAATTATAGATAACTAAATTATCAATTTTTTCATGCGGAGTAAGCACAGGGCTGGTTAAGTAGTCACAAATAATTCTATTAATTTATCAGCCACGTGTGTTTTAATAGTGTATTTGAAACTCAACTCCAATACAAACAAATTCAAATATTTGTTTGGGGTTGGGAGTTTCTGCTTTCGTATTCTCAAACATAGCTTGATTTTAATTCTGCAACCCTTCAAAGTTGTACTAACTTTATTTAACAACTAGTCGCTTGTGCCGGCGTCGCCCAAGGCAAGTGTCTGATGATAAAAAGTCATGTTACTCTAAAAGTGGTAAAAGGATTTTAAAAATAGGTAATGCATTTTTGTGTTAAATCACAACAAAATATCTCTCCTTGAATATTCAGTGATTCTTAAAAAGGCACCCTATAAATACCGTAATGGCATTGATGGCCATGGCACGCCAGGGTATTTATTTCCAATAGAAACTCCAATTACGTAGAACCATGACCACTTTTTCTTGTAATGTTCTCGCTCTTACATAACCTGATATATCTGATATTTTACTGTTATGTACCCCATATTCTTAATTATAATGAACAATTACATGAACTTTAATAAGTAAGCAATTCTATATATGCTCAAAAAATAAAAACAACCTTCAATGACCCGCGCCAAATTATGTCAGCTGTCAAACGAACGCGAACAGATTATAGATAATGAATGTTATGTCAAACGAAACTGTCAAATGCCAACACATCATTTCATAACTTTCCTACTTACATTGGACATTAGTGTAGTTTTTGTTCGCTTCATGTAATAGGAGATTAGGCGAAGCGGACAAATAGAATAATAAGAAGAAAACAAATTAATTTTTATTATTCAACCAACAGAGTCGAATTAGAAGCGTGGTTGGATAAAGCGACGTACTCTCACGGCGAAGCTGTCAATGTTAGCGTGGTGATCGCCAACCATTCGTCCAAAACCATCAGACGCATAAAGGTTTGTGAATATTGTTCTATTATTAAAAAGCGAAGTGAAGAAAGGACGGAGAACTTTCTTCACTCGTGAAACGTTTTTTCTCTCCATAAGAACCTTCTTTGTGGATAGACTAAATATAAAAAAAAAATTGCGGTATTGGTGAAGCCGTTTTTATTTATATAGGTAGATATACGAATGTTAAGATCCTTTATTGTAACTTTGCGTCTGTTCAAATATTAACCTCTCGACGCAAACAACTTTTACTTCATATGTTCGAGACAAAGTACATACTTACCAAGATGATAATATTAAATTTGGTTGAGTTTAGAAGACAGAACTTTTATATTAATAAGAAAGTTTCACGAACAATTTATTTAAACAAAGAGCAATAAATACATCACAAAATTACATAAAATAACATTGTAATAGATAGATAAACAGTTGATACAAAGAACATACAAGAAAGTTTCAATACGAAAAAGCAAAGAAACATACAGAAAAAATACAGGATAGAGACAAATGTTCACTGTATTCTTAGAATAGGCCTTGGCTCACCATCAGCTCCATTGTCGACGGTGACATAAAAAAATATCTATTTATTCAAAAATAAAAGACTGAAACGGATTTTAAACGCGATTTATTCACGGGGAGATTCAGTCTGCGCTCGCTGTAGTGTTCGAAACGTGAGGTTAATAATATGATGAACAATTCGCTTTTAAAATCCGTTTAAGTCTTTAATTTTGAGCTGGCGCGTCGCGTGATGGTAAGCGCTACTACCGCCCATGAACATTTGGAGAGGTGTAAGGTCGTTTGCAGACCTCTACAAATGGATTGCCGACTTCGGATTGGAAAGGAATTAAGAAGGAATTGTCGAGAGGAATAAAGGAAAGGACTGGGAAGGGTATGGAAAAGGATATGGAAAAGGATATGGGCCTCCGGCTTCCCTACTTACCGAACGAAACACAGCAGTCTGCTATTTCACGTTGGTTTTCTATGGGGGTATGGTACTTCCCCGGTGCGAGCTGGCCCAATTCGTGCCGAAGCGTGCTCGACTACCACAATTAAAAGATAAATTTAATAAACCTATTAAACTGCATATGTGTGAATTATCGTATCAGCTACACGTATGCACACAAAGTGTTTTTGATGAAAGAACAGTCGTCTCACAGAATGACTTTGAAACTAGTGCACGTGTGTAGTGTGAAGTTAGAATTATTATTCACTAGCGGTCCGATCCGGCATCGCCCGCGGTATATGTAGCCTAAAGCCTTCCTCAATAAATGGGCTATCTAACACTGAAATAATTTTTCAAATCGGACTAGTAGTTCCCGAGATTAACGCGTTCAAACAAACTCTTCAGCTTTATAATATCAGTATAGATATTATCCATATTTCGTTTCTTTATTCTTCTCTCACGTGTCGGACTTATAAAATTTCACTTCAATCTCATATATATAATGATTCAAACTAAACAATGAGCCAGCATCATTAAAAGCAACACGAATTATTTGTTTGCAATAACTCAAAAGCGAATTTCTCGAAGCCTCTACGTATTCGGGTCACAATCGAACCGATATCATTCTGAATTAATTGCTTATTCAAGTGTTGTTGGTGCGCTTGAATTACTGAATTAATTAATATAATTTGGTTTATGAATGTATAAATGAGATGGTAAATATGTAAATATCAAACGCGTTATCTAGCACTAGCGACTTGTCCCGACTCTGTTTGGGTTGACCTGCTTAATATGACACTTATACCGTGGTTTTGTACATTAATATTTATAAAATTGTGCTTGTGTTGCTTGCCGAAGTCGAAGTCCGTATAGTCCGTCCGTACTGAACAGATTTTTATGAAATTTGGTATCCAAACGGGTTATGAGCTGACTTGGGTAATAGGATTTTTATCTCGATTAAACGCACCCTTGGGATAAAACAGGAATTGTGATATTTGGGTGAAGCCGAGACGAGCGTCTAGTAAATAATACAATTTCCTAATTTTAGTACTGTTGCAATATTGTTTCAGTTACCTAACATATTACGCTGTATAGAAATTATATATAAACATTGTTCGCAAGCCCGTAATGGCTCAGTACAATATGCATGATCCATTGTAAACGGAAACTCGAGCTTTTATTTCGGTTGCACGGCTCCCTGTGTTATTTTATTCACGAATTCTGGTTTCACAACTAACACATTTGGAAAAGCAATTGAACGATATGTTTTGTTTCTGGAACCTGCATATAATGATTAGCGGATAAGCTAAAATGTAATTGGATTAACGAAATTACCTATAGAATGGATATAAAATGTTTTTCCGATCTCCTTGAGAGATGTCGGTATCACTCGTTTCCTAAAATGGGACCAAATAACAAAAATTTTCTATCAAAGATTATCAGAATCATATTATTCAGTTGAAATTTAATGAGTAAATTGATTACCAAACCGATTAAATCATTCGAACTTAGAACCTTCTGGGTTTTTGCGGACGTTTGTTAGTAAGTTATCCTATTTAAACATGATTTCACCTACGCCGAAGTATTTTAAACGTGGGATTCAATAAAATAACGAACGTGCATTTTATTACATTTATTTTTAAATCATCAAACGGTTAAAAACATTATGTTGACCTTGTGTACAAAAGATATAGTTTTGTGGTAAACTGAGGAGTTTTTAGCGCAGCGTGGCGCGATTTCCGCCTCATATAATAAGTTAAAAGTTGTTTTAAACTCGAATATTGCAATGGCAGAACCAAGGTGCATGTCACTTTATTATCAAATAAAAACTTAAACATGTAATATTGTATCACAGTCGCTAGAATTGAGAAAAACTTCACTCGTATTTATATGTTTCTGCTTAAAGTACAATATAAGTATACACGACAGCGTACAGCGTTGAGTATTTAGGTCTATATCTACACTATATGAAGAGTATTTCTTTATTTGAACGCGCTAATCTCAGTTACTACTGGCCCGATAACAACAATCACCATAGAATACGTAATACATAATGTACGTAATGTACGTAATCCTTCAGTGTTATAGGCTGTATTTGCCACAGGTGAAGGAAGAGCGGGCCGCAAATTATCAATATTTTAACTTGACTCCTATGTTATAATAGTGCCAATCGAACCAAAATGTCTTATTATATCTGAAATGATATGTTGAAACATAGCTTAAAGCAAACCAAAATATAGCAATAAATAAAAACCACCTAACACAAATGCTAACTAACACAAGCTTAATCCACAGTTTCACCGAACTCATCTAAAGAAAAGTTTATCCAGTTTTATCCAGTTACTTCAAATATATAAAATAGTATTTTATCTCAAACAATGATAAACAGGCAGATGACGTTACGACATTCGACACTGTCATTTGTTATGACGATAATTAATACTTCCAACGACAAAACCTAACCAACCCTGAAAACCTCTTTGGGGTGATAAATTGTTCGCTTCAATGGATAATGAATTTGAGATTCAGTCTTCGGAGAATCTTATAATGTACCAAATTTCGTATAATAATTAATCCTGCCAATAAATAGGTTTTCTTTAATCTGCTGTCTACAATTATTCGGTAATTGCATAATACTCAGTGGATCTTAACAGTATCTAACCACACAAAAATTGAATAAAATACTTTTTTCAACATTCTAATATCTAATTATTACAAGCATAAACCAAACATTTCCTTACAGGTCCTCATCATCCAACACGTGGATGTATGTATGTTCTCAAATGGAAAGTTCAAGAACGTAGTGGCTCTGTTGAGAGGGGATGGCACTCCGATATTACCGAGCCAAACTCACAAGGATACATTCTCGCTGACTCCGTATAGAGGTGAATAATTTAACAATATTGTTTGTCAAATACTTTGGCGTGTTTTGTTTTATCCGTTCTTTTATATATATAAGAATAATGTTTGTTCTGTATGAGAATTTTCTTAGAAGTACTTGTAAATAGTGAAACAAATTCAAAAAACTGTAATGCCTCGAGTTTAAAAATTAATAAAGTCGTTTCAAATATACGTGGGTTAGTAAGAAAGTTAAATAAATTATAAAGCATTTTATTTAGTTACCACTATATTGTTCCATATAGTATTTCAATGTCCGACTATAGTACAATGTATCAATAAACATAGAATATCATATTTCATCTAATCACGATTTGCAGGAGTAACCAAAAATTGGATAGCACTAGAAGATTCCTACTCGAAATCTGGCGCCAGTCTGGCTTCAACGGTTCTATGCAACCCAAATTCACCAGAAGATCGCAACGTATTCGCTATTTACGTGTCCTACTACGTAAAAGTAAAACTCACTCTTGGCACGATAGGCGGGGATGTGTCCGTCAAACTGCCATTCACACTCACACACTCGTGCATCAACGAAGCCCCAACTGACAGTGTCATCGAAGAGGCGACACACAAAATGATACTCGAAGGGAAAGAAAACAGCGAAGAAGACGAGAGCAAAGCCGACGAGAAGGACAAACAAAACAACAATCGCGATGGAACACAGAACACGGCCTTCGAAGATGGCGATGAGAAATCGCCAGACGTTCATCGGTGCATAGCTGACGTTCTAGTGAACATTGAGAATCAAATGGATAGACCAGTAAAGGTTGCTGGTCAAAGAGAAATTCCCACTGTGAAGCGCAATGACGAAGAATTGGATCTCATAGAGAAATACCCGGGCTCTGATACGTGATCCGACGATGAAATCGGTGACACTAGGCAGGGTGAAAAGACTGAGTCAGATCACATGATCAGCGCTATACAGGCTTGTAAAGTAGAGGTCCAAATGCACAGAGGTGGTTTCGCTGAGAATTTAAAGAGAGCCGTGTGTTGTATAGATCGCCGACGGCAATCATAGTAAGTCAGTAGTTAGCAATGGTATTTCCACCTAGTATTTGTATATTTTCCTCGTTAAAATGATACATACATGTAATTTATGTATTGCCACCATAGTCAAAATAGTTATAGTACTGTCTAATTTTAAGTATTATAAGATATTTCCATCGTTAACATTGTAAATTGCACATAGATAAATTGAAAATAATAAACTATTGTAGATAAGTTTAAATTATACGAGAAACTAAATAGCCTTTGTATATTTAGTCCTCAATATTTCAGAAGAATTATATTTATGATAAAAATCTACACTGATACTGTGACTATCCTCAAACATACTGCATGTCATTGATTGCACTGAATTTACTAAACAGGTATAATTTATTACTATGAAACATTTCATGTTACAATATCAATACGATTTACAAGGTCGCTTGCTTAATTTTTAAGGCATACTCTTATTATATCAATTCATTGATAACAAATTTCACTTAATTCGTTAAAACAACATTAACAAATTTCAACCGTACTAAGAACGTTTGGATCATACAGATATAAGAATATTTATGATACATCTAGAATTAAAATATTTGTAAAATTCTTAATAAACATTATTTCTTTGTTTTATAACTTCCAACACATGAGATTACAAACTGAATGTATACTTATATTTATCGTTATAACTTAATACATAGACTAGTATAAAATTTAAAAGACTTGTCGTTGTCAATCGAAATTATTCTAGTCAACATGAACTAATTGTAAAAATTAATCTGTATCTAAAGCTGCTATACACAGCGTTACCTAATTGAAATAATTCATTAAATTACCTCGATTCATTTAAACTAATTTGATCGTATAGAAGAGAAATGTAAGCCGGAATTTTAAAAATAAACACACGAGCTAAATCTATTTATTCCATAAGCGCAGATGCAAAATACCTCTTGGAGCAAGATTTAATGAATACATAAGTGGTTTAAGTAATCAGAAAACTAGGAAATCATATCATCGATTTGTAAAGGACTAGACTTGGAAAGACTTAAAGCGTCGCTAATAGCTAATTATAGTCTGTGTTATTATTGTCATTCAAATATGATAAAACCAACCGTGCTTAATAAAGCAAAAAACGATACTTTAGGAAGGTTCGCGAAGCTTTCTTCTTCAATTGCCAAACTTTTTATGATGGTTCACATATTATGTCAAAAGCAAGTGTTATACTTTCTCAGTCAACTGGACCAGAGAAATGTAGGACTTGCTGACCTGATTATATTTTCGAGGTAAAAACTACACAAACACAGAAAGAATACAGTCATTAAAAACTTTATGGTATCCAGTTCTTGTTTGAAACTAGGTCAAATTTCAACAACCATCAAGCAACGTCGATGTTTCAGCGTTATTTCACCTTTGGTTGTTCCTAATTTTAGTCTTCTATCCTCTGTACTATGAAATCATTTTCGAATTTTTGAGGCACCAACTCAAGAAAAAAATTACACTGTAATTTATATAATAATCTATATATCTTATATGTTGAATATATCGATAAAATGTATCAAATATATTTTTAAAATCATCAAAAAAATGTAATCAGCTTGAAACCGTTTCGTACCGAACGGGCTCATAGCTCGAACGATAAAAACATCCAATTTTCAAACCAGTTTGTGAATTGCTAACTTGAACCTTTTCAATGCAACCTCCTTCGAAAACAAAAACCTTTATTTTACTCTATTTTCTCGTATTTTCTTTAAATTGTAAATGTATGGCTGATGAGATAAATAAAAAAGGATTGAATCTCTTTTTTAATGTAAGCAAGACCTTTTTATTAATTAATTCATGATGTTTAAGGAATATTACAGAAGATTATCATTTTAATTATGTACAATAGTCTGTTTTGGTATTCCTCTTATGGAATGAACCTTATTATTTTTCCTTTTGATTTCACATAGCACTATCTCATCCATACTACATATTATAATAAATGCGAAAGTGTATGTCTGTTCGATACGCTTACCCGCCTAAACTGATGATCGATTTGAATGGAATTCGAAATGAAAATATAGTGAAGACCTATTGTCAAACATGTGCTTTATAAAGTTTGTGTTTTTGTCCACGGGTAAAACCGCCAGACACAGGTTATCTTATATTTCCATTTTACAATGAATGTTCATAACTTTACAATTTATTATGGTACGTGTATTTAAATGAATTAATGTTAACATAATTATTACGCATTTGTTAGCGCACGTGTAAAATAGTTATGTCCTTTAGCTTAAAATATTCGTAAACTCGTAAATAACCGGTAAATACCGGTAAACGCCTGAATACAAACTACGCTTACTAAATTGTAGTGAATGTATAAATTTAACTATTTTTAAGCGGTTTAAAGCATTGTTTTCATGTAGACAGCACTTATTGTAAATATACACATGTTCCATTAACTAATACACGTACAAGTTACGTACGTTTATTTGAATTTTTCTTTATCGACGATATATTTTTGATGTACGTAGATGAAATTTTAATAAATGTGTACGAAACTTGTTTGTTTTATTTTCTATCCGTTCCATTTTCTATGTATTTATGCCATATATTTAGAGAAAAAAAATATTCAGAAGTTCATGACCATTTAAGCTATTTAAGAAATAGGATTTACCAGACATTGTTAGGATATTGCTTGAAAACATATTTGGCGAAGGTTCAAAATTTTCTAAATACAAGAGGTCAATACGAATCCATAAATCTTATGAATTATAGATATTTCTCTATTCTCATCAGAAATAAAATATACCATTCATCCCAAAATTGTTTGAACGTTGTTTATTATATTATAAGGCGTTTCACGGGGCTGACAAACAATAGTTTAAAAGCCCTCTAAATAAATGATTTAAAAAAAAGGCGTTTCACCTAAATGTAGGGCATTACAGTTTCCCGTGAACATTTCCAACGCATTTGCATGCGTTACTTGCTTTCATGGTTTTTTTTATACGATAATAGGGCTGCGCTTAACCACGATTTAGACTGATGGAAAGCTGAGATGTGTATGAGCAGTGGCGTAGCTATCACAGGGCCAGGTGGTGCAGTGCACCAGGGCCCCGGATGTCAGGGGGCCCTCTAACCTCGGCTTTGAAAGAGGGGAGGAGGGCCCGATTCTTTCCCTATGCACCAGGGCCCTTGTCCCTCTAGCTACGCCACTGGTCCTAAGACGTGGCGCTCTTCTCTAGAAGATAAGGTAAGGGCACAGATTATATAACACTATAGGTAAGGGTTAACGGATAAGCGAGACGCTGGGAAATTAAATCTAGAAGGGGTGAGGAAAAGCTCCCCCTCATCGTACGAAACACAAAATTTGTCATAAGTGAAATTCCGTGTCTTCTAGGGGGGTATGAGGCAGATGATATTCATCTGTTTCACTGACCGATTTTCTTTATCGACTAGTAGGTGATCAACTTTCTGTATCCTGCTAGACCGAGACATTTTTTTATTTTGAACGTCCCCACCGGGATTCGAGCCCAGGAACCCTCGGTTCTAGCTCATACGTTAACCACTGTGCCAAGGAGGCGACTAATATTTATCTAAAAACAAATATTATATATACTGGTACATAAATCCTACATTTCAGGCTATCTCCCGAAGATCAAACTTTCAACAATAACCACACTAACTACAGAGTGATAAAACTTCACAAAGTATGTTCGTAATATTCTATTTATATGCCACCATCCACATGAAAGCCTCTGAAATTGTAGTCGTCTTTGACTCCCTCTAACTCAGCTTGTAACAAACTTTAGCAAGATATTATTAAAACCTTATTTCTTAGCGCAAATGAGTGCGACAAGTTTTACAGTTCATTGAACTGTGTAACTTCTGTCATATAAAAGCGCTTCTAATAAAATATCATTGTTATGTAATAAATAGTTCATATCACAAGGTAAAAATTAAATGATGACCAATAATTTGTATTTATTTCTTTATTAGTACAATTGCTTATATAAAAATAATGAAAGCAAAAACTCTAACCACGTAAATTGTACAAATGGTAGGTAAATTTTCAAAGCTATCTCTGCCTACAAGCCAACGACAAAACACGGAATATTATATGTTCAGGAAGCCAATTTATTAATGATACTAAAACAATTTCTTCAGTGAATATAAAGCATCATAATACAGTTTAATGTACATACTGTGTTAAAAAAATATTTAAGCATTGTTTTCGAAACTTTCTCTCTATTAGTTAATGTTATGTTAGGAAAAGAACAATACATAACATTGTTTGTCACAATAATGATACCAATCATCTTGTCCCACCGTTTCTTTTAACAGAGAATACTAGCAATTACGTTATATTTTTGCCCTACTGTAATAAGGACATGGTCTTGTTATATAAGCAGTTAATAAACGGAGAACTGGTGTATCGTACAAATAATAATCCTCACAGTTTGTGAGATAAATTATATTATTATAATTTGTTAATTTAGATAAATTATGTTACTTTTTACTTATAATCTTTAAACTCTCGTTATAAATATACTCTTAAAATAAAATTAATTATCTTGGGTACAAACAAAAAAACTTATAAATTCCTGACATTTTATTCGTGGTATTAAATTATTTTTTTAAATAGAATAGCTTGGGCGTGTAGAAAAATGCAATCTACTATACTCACGCAATTTGACAGTAACGTATTATAAAAAAAGACCCAGGTGATATCGTGGTTATATCAAGTATGTATAACATATAGTAAACACGCAAGAGTTGATGGAAAAATACAGCAGTGTCAAAAAAATGCGTTACAATCGATCCCTAAAGTAATGACGTAAACAGAAAAACATTTCAGTAGAAGTACCACTCATACTTTCTACATCTAGCGTACCAATTTATTCCAGTTCATTCCACCCGAATACATAAATGAGCCAATCAAAAAGATTGTCTCGTAAATGCTCCGTACAGAACAGAATAAAATCCTTTGCGATTGAATCACTAACATCTCTAGACAGCGGTGAATGTTCGCGAATTCGAAACGATTTTGTAATACTTGGCGAATTTCCAACGGAGCTTAAACGCGTAAAAAAAAAAAAAAGTAGTAGAAAGAGAGTTAGGATCTGTAATATTTAACACTAGCTAATTATCTAAGTCGGTGACGGGCGCTTTCGCGAAGGTAACCTTTATGAATAAGATTTTGGGAGATCAAATCAGTAGCAATAATTGCTGTTTCTTTAATTAGCTACTAGGAATCGAATCCTACAATTTGTTTTGCTTATTGGATTGTAGTTTTATGCTCTGTATTAAATAAATGTCCCGTGATATTTCAATTTTTTTTTTTTGTGCAACTGTGAGTCCCTTTTTATGTTATTACTAGCCCGTAGGAATATCGGGATAAAAAGTTGCCTATATGTTATTCCAATTATTCAGCTATCTACGTGCCAAATTTCATTGCAATCGATTTAGTAGTTTTTGCCAGAATGAGCAACAAACAGACACACATCCTAACAAATTTTCGCATTTATTGTATTAGTAGGATTTAAGAATTCTTGAGAGTTTTGATCGTCCCTTTGATACCTTAGTTTGCTAATGATCCTTAGCTATTGAAAAGTCTAGGTTTCAATGCGCTTCAAGAGCACTAAAAAGCAATACTCATAGTAAAAAGTATATTTCTAAACATTAGTAATAATAAATACTCTGAATTCTGAAAATCCTTCACTTCACATCTCTGTTCCGTTTGGAGAGATCTTGTATCTATATGCATTGTTATAGCTAGGAACGATCTGAGATTCAAAGCTAGCTATGTGCAGGGTTGTGGCCGAGTTTGCAGGTTTGTGTAATTCATATTGTTACAGATCTTGCTGATACAGCTGGATATTTGGATACAATCACATAAACGTACGTATTGATTCAATAACATTATTTAATCTTTGCATACGATTTTATTGGTACGATAGATGGAAAAGTGGAGCCTTCGGTTTTTAATTATCACGCCAGCAATATAACGTGAAGTTTGTGTATCCAGTGTCCCCTAGTGGGGTATGGGGCAGATGATATACATCTGTTTCACTGATCGCCGATCGGTATTATTTATGGACTAGTAGGTGATCAGCTATATGTGTCCTGCCAGAACGAGAATTTTATTTGAGGGTCACCACCAGGAATCGAACTAAGGACTTCTCGTTATTCTAAATAAGCCTTGAAAATACTGAACCAATCTCGAAAATTCAGCCGACTACAGAAATCTTCATTATTACTAGACGTTATAGGCTATTATATTTAATGTTATTATTTTATATCCATTCAAATTGCATCGCCATTAGCATGCATTTAGCCCGATACGATATTGTAATTTATCCTCTAACAAAGAACAGCTGTTTTTCAGCAAAAAATCACCAACAACGAACTTAGCAAAGTACATTTACCGTAATTCCAAAGTTGACTATTTTAAATCGGCTCCACGGAGCGTGAAAGAAAGTTAGCTCGAATTTCCGGCCTTACGTTTCGCAATAAGAGAACAAAGTTTTGTAGACTCGTTAATAGGGACGAAATTATGACGGAATCCCGAAGTACATAACTTTTGGTTTACTCTGAAGAATAATTTTCTAAATTACGAACGTGGGCGTTATTATTTTTGGAGTGATAAGTGAAATTAATGTGTTCTCAGAAGGATGTGTCTGGGGTACCTCCATTACGTCTATGTGGTTTTTTAGAAGATTGCTTAGCAACTTTGAAATTTAATTCAAAGTTGCTTGACCGATTTTAAGTATTATTGTACCCTTATGACGGGTAAAGCCGAAGCTAAGATTAAACAGCGAGCTCAAAGAAAACTATGCCATTGTACTTAATTTGATCTCCATTATTTCTAAATTAAAAATAAAATATTCAACAGGAAGAAACTGGCTAAGAATATTCTATACTTTCATACTTTCATTTTTTAAACATTTTGGCAGCATTAAAGGTATTGGTATTTTGGATTTTTTCATAACGTTATTAACAAGTTCTATAATTGCAATTATAATTACAATCAATATATGTACTGAATCTAGTACTAATACCTTCCATATTATCTCATACTTCTTAAGTCTGTCCGTAATTACAGTTCCTCCAACCGTATACGCGATACTTCTGAATTCTTGTTAGAACATTGTTATAAGTTTAATAGATAGAACAAAGTTCTAAGTAGTGCGTAACTTTATACAGCACTAGACGCTCGTGCCGGCTCCGCTCGGCTTTCAAGATTCCTGTTTTATCCCAAAGCAGCATTTAATTGAGATATAAAAGTATCCTATCACCCAAGTCAGCTCATACCCTGTTTGTATACCAAATTTCATCAAAATCCGTAATTTCAGCGTGATTAACGGACAAACATCCAAACAAACAAACTTTCACATTTATCATATTAGTGTGACTAGCTGTTCGCTCCGGCTTCGTCCGGCGTACATATCTAACTTATGTCACTCAGCGAAGATAGAGTTCGTAACGTTGAAAGGACTTTTGAAATGGTTCCAGCTGATTTTGTTTGAAAACATTACATACATAGACATTACAACATTAGTATAGACTATGGATTAACTAGTTGTTATCCTTGTTTTTTTTAAATGTAAATCATGAAATAATTAATCTCACAAACAAATCGCTGTTTTTATCAACTATTATTCTGCAATTGGTCTTTCTAAAAACTTGGTACTTTAAATATAACAAATATTTCATTACATTAAATCCATACTACATATATAAAACCTATTCATTACTTGAAGACTAAGAGAAGATACCCATAGTAACATTATTTTCACATTTAACTTTATTTTATAATTATTAATTAAGTGGATTTTGCAATAGCCGATGCCTATCCTGACGAATAACATTTTAAGATCAGTCGGATGAATATTATGTGTTTATTATTTAAATTCTACTTTAAAATACGAAAGAGAAAATTTTCTAACACTAAATTAATACAAAAATTTTTAATGTCCACAATGATATAACATTTCATAATAACAACATTGTTTTATTAATTAATTTATTAATTACCTATAACAAATTGATAATTTAACACTTAGACAGGAGAATGTAGTGTACAATTTATAAATATGCGTATAATTTATAAATTTAAAACTACGTTCAGAGTCGAATGCTCTATTTCTTCATAAAACTTCATTTCAAGCGTCTGTACATTGAAAACTATTACCGTAAAGGAAATTAAAAATTCCGGCATACGATTGAAGTTTCGTGATGTTTACGCGCTGTTCTGTAACCGAGAATTTTGCCTATATTTCATCATCACCATCATCAGCCAATATCTGTTGAGGTGGCCTATATTTAAAATGAATCTAAATAAAATGTATATCGTTTAGCGCATTATCTTCATTCCTACTAATATTATAAATGCGAAAGTTTGTAAGGATGTGTGTGTTTGTTGCTCTTTCACGCAAAAATTGCTAAACCGACTGCAATGAAATTTGGTACGTAGATAGCTGAACAACTGGAATAACATATAGGCAACTTTTTATCCTAATATTCCTACGGGATACGGACTTACGCGGGTGAAACCGCGGGGGTAACTGAGATGTTGGTTCGCCTGATGGTAAGCGATCACCACCGCCCATGTACATTTCCAGCCGTATTCCAAGCCTCTGCGAATAAGCTGCCCGCTTTTAATGGTTTCAGGATAAGGATAGCATTGACGACTGGAAATAAGGAATGGACAGGGAGGAGTGAGGAAAAAAGTCGGGTCTACAGCTTTCCCACTCACCACCATACGAAACACAGCATGCTACTACTTCACGCCGGTTTTCTGGGGGGGGACTGGTACTTCCCGGTGCGAGCTTGCCCAATTAGTGTCGAAGCATGCTTGACTCAAACATCATCTAATAAAAATGTTGCATTTATCAAATAACATGAGAAATTACTTATCCATTCGCAACGTCTTTAATTATCTGTAAAACATAGTTTTAATATAAAAGACCTTGTACTTATGCAGTATTTCAATTTGCATTTGAATAAAAGTTTTAAGTTAAAACACAGAAAGGTAATATAAAAGATGAAATATGACTTTACAGCGAGATAGTTAAGATTTGCCTTCGTAGAAATATAATTGCTCACCTAAATTTTCATGAATAGCGTTATTGAAATGATAACTTCTTATGTAAAGGTAAACCACGTTGTTACCTAACGCGTTACGGCTTCAGACTATTTGGCTTCTCTTTCTCTGAAGATCGGCAGCGGTAGGGAGGTTACCCCTTACTCACTCCTACCCACAGCTCTAGCTGTATGTAGTTCATTTATTTTACGGTTTATTTTATTTTATTAATCCGGTAATATATAGATTTTCTGTTCATGCAAACTTTAACTTTTAGAACTGAATAGTGTTTGCTGAATAGTTATATCATAAAAGCATTGATGTGCTAAAAATAATTATATTGGTACTAATTTTAAAGTTCATATTTATAAGTTGTTGGGTTAAGAAGACTTACGACGGCTAATAAAATAAAAAAGCCAAATACTCTTTTTCTGTTAAAAAAAGACGTCTTAAATTCGATTCTAGCAGTTTAAAGTCAAACTAACACGCTCGTACGCTAGCTAACCTATTTTTACGCTAAATATATATAACTTTACACGAACTTAATTTTGTTATTCGTACAATACCCGGATAAACAGTACACACCGTAACTGAAAATCAAAAGGATTCTTATATGTATATACAAATCAGTTGCTGTTCGTTAGTCTTGCTAAAACTCAAGGATGGCTGGTCTGATTTTAATAATCATGTTTTTGGTTCATTCTGAATAGTACAGGGAAGGTTTAAAAGGTAAGATTAACATGGAGGCGGGCGAAGCCGCGGGCGGGAAGCTAGTACTCCATTATTTTTGTTAAATTTGACAACCAAGGTATACTTAGTCTGGCCATAAATACTGTTACACTTAATTATAAAAAAATATTACATTTGAATTTCGAATCTGTCA
>NC_052112.1:2159844-2190729 GCF_012273895.1 Zerene cesonia | reverse complement strand
TTCACTAATCATTTAAAAAGTAGCCTTCGTCACCCAAGAAGTATGTAGAAATCTTCAAACTTACTTATTAGTATAGGTAATCCATCAAAACTAAGAAATAAAGAAAATCACCACTTCTATCACCTATCGCTTGTAACATTATTGTAGATTAAAATTCCACCGTGATATATTACGATATAGCTCTGTAATTGTACTTGTGTGTTCTTCAAAACATATTTCTGTCATTCCATACAAGCCTCCGTACGAAACTAAATAGTTTCTCTCCTCTCAAAGCCCTCCATTCCCGCGAGTATGTTCAATAGCACTCAACAAATCAATAATTTAGCAGTGATGCTCCCAGTTCGGGTGTTTTATAACATTGTTTGTGGTTTCGAGGAAATTGTATTCATGTTTTTCCTTTATATATCGCAGGGATGTAAGAACATTGTATTGACATAAGCACGTCGTTAGAATATGGTTAGATTCAAGAGACGCGTGTGAAAATGATTTAGAAACAGCAATTTCTTTAATTTACTTTCGCAATGTATTCGTATGAACGTTTTTTGTTGAGCGTTTTAAATCCTTAACAATTCTAAAGAAACGTCTTCTTGTATAGATATAAGAGCTTTCCGTCCATTAGCCGGGTTCTGGTGTAGCTTTTCTATTCTTATGACATTTCTTAAGGCTTAACCTATAAGTTCATATTCAGTGTTATGAATAAATAGACAGACAAATAGCCTTACTTTCGCATTATTGTTATGTACTAGCTGACCCATGCAACGACGTCAGCTCTTAAAATATATTTTTCATGTCTTAGAAGTTTTCACTGATGTTACGTCATAACACTACTCTATGCATCGTAGCATTATATCATTGACTATAAGCTTGACTGGATTAATAGATTTTCGAGCAAAAAAATAAAGTTTCAATTCGAACCGGCAGTTGGTCAATCAAATAATGAACTCTTCTATCAAATATTACCATGTTTTTGTTTATTTTCACAATGGTCTCTCATCAGACTTATATCACATTAATTAGTAAGTTAATAGACACGGGAATGCATCGCTCGATGAATAATGTAAAAGAGGCAAATAGAAACGGATATATTGGCTTAGTTTGTTTGCGTCTCAGTTTATAATTGCTTGCTGAACTTTTCGTGGAATATTTCCCAAAGGCATTTATGTAAATATGCGGTTGAACACGCGACTCGAGATTATACTAAACCAAAATTACATATCGTATTTTGTGGGATAAATTTCCTTTCACACAATATCAAGAAATCTTATTGTATCTTTCGTTCACAAGAGAGGTTTTTCTTTGTTTATTTATCATATTATGTTATATTGATGTATATTTGTTTACTTTTATAGCACTAATTGCAATTTAATATTCGCTAGCCAACTCGTCCCGGTTCCGTCTGGGTCGACCTGTAAAAACAAAACAAAATATAGGCTATGTCATTCAAGAATAACGTAATTTTCTGCTGTTTATAGTTTTTCAAAACGGTTCAGTAGTTTCGGAGTCTGTTTATTACAAACGAATCAACTCGCAATCTAAATTTTGTATAATATTAATGTGGGTAGTTAACGATCATAAATTTTTCATAAACAGAAATTTATTCCCTGCCTTGATATGAAATTGCAACGCAATACTGAAATCAATGCTTTTAGATTGTTATATTTTATGAATAATGTTTCTAAATAAATAATAAGAAACGTTCTTACAGTAGAACACGAATAAAAATATTCTTTAATTACGAAAACGAATTACTCTTTAAACGACGGTTTTAATTGACGACATGATTTATACAAAATTTCTTTAAATAATATAATGAATAAATCACATTTAAAATCCGTTAAAAAGTCTTAATTTCTAGACAAAATTTGTTCTCAAGTGAATCATATCTTACTTTTAAAATGCGCAAGCTTTCTTCTTAACGTAATTATATCGTTTTTAAAACTTAGAACAAGAGCAATTACGAGTAAAGGCTCTTTTGTAGGATAAGGAAAATACTTCGTAGTAAAATTCAATTAGCAAACTTTTATTTGCTGGTTCTATAAGCTTATTGTAAACCATCACGTAGCACAGTTCGCATAATCTGAAATATTCGTATTCTATTACTTCACATACCTGGAGTATTCGTAAATATACATGTACCTACGAACAGGGTAATTTTGAGCACGCAAGGGAACCAAGAAGTTGAACACATGTCCGTGGAATACGACAAAAAAAACTAAATGCAATAATGCCAAAGTCTTGATATTGGTTAATTTTTTCGTGAAAACTTTTTTTTTTAATGTCAATGCGGGCAACTGAGCTGTGGTTCGCCTGATGGTAAACGATCACCACCGCCCATGAACATTCACAGAAGCTCAGACCTCTGAGAAATCTTATTGTGGGAGTCGAGCACGCTTCGGCACGAATTGGGCCAGCTCGCACCGGGGAAGTACCACACCCCCACAGAAAACCGGCGTGAAATAATAGCTTGCTATTGTGTTTCGTACGGTGAGTGGGGGAGCCGGAGGCCCATATCCTTTTCCTTACCCTTCCCAGTCCTTTCCTTTATTCATCTCATCAATCCTTTCCTAATCCCTTCCCAGTTAAAGTCGGCAATCCATTTGTAGAGGCGAAAGGTCTGCAATTGACCTTACGCCTCTCCAAATGTTCATGGGCGGTGGTAGCGCTTACCATCAGGCGACCCACCAGCTCCATTGCCGACTATGACATAAAAAAAAAAAGAACGCGCTGCCCGGTTTTAAGGGATAAGGAAAGGATTGATGAATGGAAAAAAGGAATGGACTAGGAAGGGCTAGGAGAAGGAAATAGGCCTCCGGCTCCCCCACTCACCGAACGAAACACAATAGCAAGCTAAAATTTTACGCCGGTTTTCTGTCACTTTAGATTATAAATATCGCTGATTTTATTTCGTTATAGTACTTTATTTTATTAAAGTTTGATGTTATTTATAAGAAGCAAACCAAACTAAAACACTTTACTAAGAATAAGAAAAAAACTACATTACCCACTATACTTTGAACATTAACGCCACGATTCAAGAAGTTCATATAACTGTTTTTAATAGAAAGAAAGAAAGAAAGAAAGAAACATTTATTTTACTCCACAGAAGTACAATTAAAAAAAAATAAAAAAAACAATAAACTTAGAACAAAACAATACAATAATGAACACAAAACATCACAATAAAAAAGCTTATACAAAAAAACAATTAAACAAAGAAAAATGAAAAAAGAATATATATATATGAAAAAAAACAAATATAAATATAAAATAATAATATAAATATAAAAACGAGAAACATAAAGTGGAGCCAAATGGGGTAGCCACTCAGCCTACGCAGCAACGCAGTTGCCACACTGATTTTCAGTGGCCCCCCTCTGTGACAGTTGGAGCGGCAGACGTATTCAAATACATATTAATTATATAAATACATATAACTGATAGATTTATATAAATAAATAAATAAAATGTTCTATAATAATACATAAAAGATTAATAAACAGACAAATAGATAAATAATATAACTACATAACATAATGGGGTAAAAACAATACACAACTAAGGTTGGATTTGCTGCAATAAATATTGTTTATATTTAGATTTGAAAATCTTCAATGACTTGGAGTTTAATATTGGAGGTGGAATATTGTTCCAACACTTGGTTGCAGAATACTTAAAACTTAAATAGGCTTTTCAATAATAATTAGAGGGAAAAAGCAATATTTTTTGTGTCATTATAAGAGGGCAAATAGCTAATTATGATAAATATAAGTCTGTTCTACAAACTGCATTTATTCTTGCCACTTTATTCATTTAGAATTGAACAAAAACTTTACAAGGAAATGAGGCAATTTGAAATAGAAAAGATGAATAAAGAGAGCAATCTGTTCCGTTTTTCTTGCAACGAATGAATAAACATATATAAGTGGTAATATCTTTCATCGCTTAAACTTAAATACCGCTGAATATATTTCCGGAAATTATTTCCCTTTGACAGTATATCCAACTACAAATCCGAGTAACATAATATCAATTATTGCAACTCTCGACGGTGACTTCAAAGTCACGAGAAAATTGAAATATCTAAACCCTTTTTTCTTTCTTTTCCTTTACTGTTAAATATGAATCAATTTCGTTCCCCTTTCCTTTGACAGGCCTGGTGCAGACATATCCTTACGTCTTTCACTTAGATAGAATTGTTATTTTGCTCCATTATTATTATAATATCCAGAGATTTTCTCAGTCACGATGTCAGCAATCTGGGATTTGTTTTAACTAAATCTAAAAATAGACGGTGAATTCAGTCGCCTTTCCAGGATTGTTTACGTTTTCAGCTATTTTATTCAGCGATTTCAAATATTGTATGATCCCCGAGGCGAACCGCTGACATATTACCGCTGAATAAATTATTAAGATTTTAGGAAACATAGCCATTAAGTGTTCTTTAGTTTTACTTTAAATGATCACTGCCCCGACAGCCATAAATACTAGTAACTGATTGTGTTAGAAGTGATTTGCCAGCCTCAGTCACTAATTCGGTTCTAATTCGTGTTGATGAATATAAATCTCCGCTAATTTGTAATTACGGGGTTGTCAAAAATAGCAGGAATCATGACTGATTCGCAAAATAATATTCTGCTGATTCTGTGTTTTTTTTTGCTTTTAAATCTGAACTGTTGAACAGATTTAAACGATTTTGATAAACAAGCCTACGATCTAATAGGAAAATAGGGTTTTTTTTATGTCATATCGGGCAACTGAGCTGGTGGTTCGCCTGATGGTAAGCGATCACCACCGCCCATGAACATTCGCAAAGGTTGGTCCTCTGCGAATGCGCTGCCCGCTTTTTTGGGATAAGGGAAAAGGAATGGATTAACGACTGGAAAGAAGGAATGGACTGGGATGGGTGAGGAAAAGGAAACGGGCCTTTATACATGCATATTATTTTATCAAAGAATGAATGATATTAAATGAGAAATAAAATGATACAAATATAACATACTGACATTATTCTTGTAAAAGAAAGTATTGTTTAAAAGGTAACTTGAATTAACGTTGAATCAAAAATATGGATACATTCCATATACATATATTTGGTGGCCGATCCATCACAGTGACAAATTCTAACAGACGCGCACTGTCCATCCCAGTAGGTGATAAATGGTCATACTGTGAAAACTTTTACCTCCGACATTTCATTCGTGACACCCCTAACTGTGATGGAACGAAAATATATCCCAATTTCTTCGTTTTAACTTTAAAGGATAGTTATGATATATTTTCTCTTGTTACGCAACACGCTGGCGAAATTTGATTTAATCTTTTATTTAGAGCAGAGCAAGCAATGGAGCGTTTTGCTTGGTATTTATATCTTTAACTAATTACTTTTTCACTTTCTTTTATTAATTTTCCGGAGGCCCCTTTCCTTTTCCTCACCCTTCCCAGTCCATTCCTTCTTTCGAGTGAATCCTTTCCTAATATATTACCCCTCAGAGCGGGAAACGCATTAGCTGAGACATTCGCTGAGCGGTGTATCGCTTACCATCAGGCGAACTGCTCAGTTGCTCGCTATAACATAAAAATATATAATTCACCTACAAAAAAAAAGTTTAGGGTTAAGCATGACAACATAGCCAATGTTTACTTCCCGACCAAAAATATTTTGATAGCTGCGTATAAAAGGCGGTCAAGTCAACTTCTAATATAATTATTTTTACAAAGAGGGACACAGACTCCCTAGGGGGAGTTACCATTCAAGATTCTATAATTACTCAAAAAGCACATGATTCCATAATTATTAAAAACCAACTATAAGCGCTATCCACTCCTCTATTTGAAATCGGCGCCAAAATGTTCCACTTTCTCAGGAAACTATATCCTGGAAAAATGAGCCCTATATCTGAGTCTTCATTGAACATGCACTTCACACACAAGGTGACTTGCCAGTTATAATAATAGCAATTATCAATGTCAAGAGCTAGTTATATAATAGAGTTAAATCACTTCAAGTAACAGCGCAGTCAAGTGATGTTATACTCTCAACGGAGTAGGTTACTTGCTTATTACGCCTGTTAAATACGGATACGTTTACACAAGAATGAATCCTTGAGATAGCTAATCCCCTGCCATAATAAATGCGAAAGTAACATTGTCTATATGTCTATCTTTTCTTCATGTCTAAGCCAACCGATTTGGATGAAAATTAGTACGGACATGACTCCAGAGGATATAGGATAATTATCTTTCCGGTAATCCCACAGGAACAGAAACTCTGCTGGCAACAACCCGGGCCTATCTGTCTTTTCTTTCTGGCACACATATTACTGTACAAGCGTATTTTTAAATAATCTGAGCTTGAGACTACAATAAGGAAGTCTAAAAGTATAATTTTTTCACCTACACCAAATATTGTGTATCAGCAAATAATACGTAAAAATATTACACAACTATCTATGCACCAGGATCTTCACCCGCTTGGATATTCCCATGGGAACGAATATTTCAAGCTAAAATTCTATCCTTTCTTTCTCCAGACACAAAAAGAATATTACAAAATCGCTGCGTTTGGACGTGAAAGAATGACAAACAACAAAAAATCGGACTACTTAGTAAAAAGTTGTGCAATCGTAAATTAAATATATATATGTCTCATGCAAATATATATTAAACTGAATGCATATCATTTAACGTCCGTAAAACCTAAATTTAATTTTTATTTATAGCATTGAAATGCTTTTAAATGTTGTATACATTTCTCGTCCGTGAAGCCTTTTATTTTTGGAATGAACGACAATATTTATGTTCATAATGGAATGAATTTTCTATTTAACCAATTAACTTGATATCTCGTACGCAGTATGTATTATGGTATATGACAAAATGTCCTCTTGAAATACATAAGTGGGTAGTTTTGGTTCCTGAGATAAAGCTCAAGTATTTTGACCTGCTTCATATCTGATATTAATTACTATAAAAGCGGTTCATTTAATTCATTTTGTAGTAAAATATCCTACGGTACATTTGGGTAAAATGTTTAAACACGTAACGTTATTGTTTGTGATAATATGCTATGTGCAAGGTGAGCTTTTTTCTATTTAAATTGACGTTTCCAAAACAAACGAAGTTCTTAATTGAACTGAATGTTTTGTTCTCTTACTTGATAACTCCATGGGTTTTCAACCAATGACATGATTCTTGTGTGAAAGGATATTATTGGCATTTAGTCCCATTTTAGAATCTGGACCATTTTTGTAGAAAATCGTTTTTCTTTTGATCGTTGTATTCTTTTATAATGTGTTTGTTAAATTTTTCTTTTTGACTTTAATTTCCTTTATTCCTACTATAAATTAATCAGATGTATTTATCTTTCATAAAATACTTACTACACACACACATACACACACACCCACACACACACATGCAAGCACTTTTTCTATTTTAATATACTTAATTGAAAAATAAAAAAACTGAAAGAAACTATAATTTACAAAAATGTGAGGGATTCTAAAGCCTGCAACACAGTTTTTACTAACACAGGCTTTCGTTTCTACTAATATAATTGTATGTATTTAACAGTTTTAATAAAGACTTTATTTCCTCCTTTCAAACAGTTTAGTCGTTTTCAAATTTCACCATTCTAACAAATTTTAAATTAATGTCCCGTACTTTGTAAAAAGAAAGTCTTTAATAAATAATTGTACAAAATATAGATAATATAGTACGTAGAAACAAATACACAACACAAGTTTCATAATAATTAAAGAACGACAGGTGTATAACATCTACATGATAATTTGTTGTGACTATATTATTGTTTATTATTTATTTATTATTTAACTCTTCAACAACATTGTACATAGAAGGAAACTTAGAGATAATAATAATAATGAGTAAAATAAAGTGTACAATTTGTTTGGCGGCCTTATCACTTAGAAATGATCTCTTCCAGGCAACCACGGTAAAAGGTAACGAGCATACTGCTAAACTATAAGCGGGACGAAAAACAGATACTTTTAAACATTCAATCAAATTTACATACAACATATACATATATTTACACAAATATATAAATATACACACACACACATATATACAAATATACATATTATATATATATATATATATATATATATATATATATATATATATATATATATATATATATATAAACTAACTATACACTAGATAAAATATACTAAACTAATAAACTAATACATACAATACATACAAATAATAACTACATATATACATCGAATATTGCTGTTTACTATTATATATATATGTATAATTTTTCACGTTCATTTTCATATCCTTTGTAAATTTCATCGTCCAAAAGACAACCACCAACCAACCAACAATTATTATGCATACATTAAGTGCTCAAACAGTCATTACTAACAAATACCCCATTACTAACAAAGAAAAAGCTATCCATTTTTCGATAGAACATATAAATCTTCTTGAATCACTCTATCTATTAAATAATCCATTAAAATCCGTTGTCTAGTTTTAAAGATCTAAACATACAAACATACCGATGCGGGAAGCGACTTTGCTTTATACTATGTAGTAATAAGTATATTTTCTCAGAATTAGTATCTCAAACCTAGAGTAGGTTCACACTTCAAATATTTCATTACAGAATTATTAAAATTTTGTTAAAATATACAGGAGCGATTCTTCGTATTGTTCCTGAGTATGTGCCCAGAATTGTAGGGGGAAAAGATGCACCAGACGGGGGTATACCATACCAAGTATCTCTACGTAGCCTGTACGGATCACACTTTTGTGGTGGGTCCATTTTGAATGAGAGATGGATATTGACCGCCGCTCATTGCACTGTTGGGTAAGCCTTGAATATTCTATGAGTATGTCCTTTAAAAGACTGGGAAGTTTTTGGATAAATTGCCTTTGATTTTTGCAAATTTTTATCTGTTATAATAAACAATTATAATAAAGAAGTTAAAATTGTTAGTGAAGTTGTAGGAGGTAATCTCTAGATCTATAGAAACGATTTAAAAAATTCTTTTATCAATAGAAAATCACGCTATCTGTGAGTGGTAAAGACTATATTTTATTTTGTTTTTATCCTGGACCAAACCGGGCAGTCAAGTCAAGTGGTAGGAGTGGCCTATGTTACAAAGAAATTGTACGAAGTTGTAGTTGCGTTTAGAAAGATTCTCAGTTATTTGTTAGTATATTTAAATATAAAATTCTCGTGTCACAGTTTTCGTTGCCATACTCCTCCGAAACGGCTTGACCGACTTTGATGAAATTTTTTGTGCTTATCCGGTATCTATGAGAATCGGCCAACATCTATTTTTCATATCCCTAAATGATAAGTGTAAGGCAGAACAGCGTTTGCCGGGTGCAGCTAGTATTTAAATATACAAATCTTCATTTAGTTCTTTGTACTATTCATTCGTTTACAACATTGCAAAAACTTAAAGTAATGAGTTGAATTCGTAGCTTCTCAGTTATATAATTAACAACATAAGTTATTCATTTTTATATGTGAATGGAAATAAATTACCTATACACAAACTATACAAAATTCCTGTGCCTCTATAGGGGTTGATATAGACAATATGTATTTTTTAGCAAGACATCCAGATCAGTCAAAGTGATAGTCGGTACAAACAGTCTTATAAACGGTGGACAGAAGTATTCAGTGGAGAAAATTGTTGTCCATAAGGAATATGACGCTGGACTCATTCAGAATGATATCAGTCTAATCAAAGTTACTGAAGACATTGAGTTCACTGACCGGGTCCAGCCGATACAGCTGCCTGAATGCAATACAGAAGCCCAAGCTGAGTTATTGTTGACTGGTTGGGGAAGACTATCGGTAAGATACGATCAGATTAACTATTATTATTGGCGAGAAATTTGTAATATTTAATTTAAATGTTATATTTAATACATAAATAATCCGGTTCGCAAATTATCATTGAAATCTGACCAGTAGTTTTTAAGTTATTGTTAAGAATGCATAGGCACTTAAATGAGTGTGCGTCATTACTCGAAATCGGAAATCCTACTAATTTTATAAATGCGAAATTTTGTAAGGATGTGTGTGTGTTTGTTGTTCTTTCACGCAAAAACTACTGAACCGATTGTAATAAAATTTGATAGACAGCTGTACAACTGGAATAACATATAGGCAACTTTTTATCCTGATATTTCTACGGGATACGGACTTACGCGGGTGAAACCGCGGGGCGCAGCTAATAGAGAATAAAAATTCAAAATGCTGCCTGCAGCGCTCAACCATTATTTAATATTACTACTTGTCTTCGAAACATGTTTGACAATTCAAAATGTCTTACAGAAATTATATAATTTCCCATCTTTTACAGTATCCGGGAAATTTACCTAATGACCTACAGATGATAAATGTAACTTCACTAAGCGTGGACGATTGCCAGAACAGGTTTGACGATATCAACCCTGTGTTTGAAACACAAATTTGCTCCCTAACAAAGGCTGGGGAAGGCGCCTGTCATGTAAGTAGAATGAACCAGAAAAAACCATAAATATAAGTAGATCTCAGTACTGTATTTTACCATTATCATCATCAGCACTGCAAGGACACAAAATAAAGAGCACTTTTAATTATATACCTATTCAGTTTCGGACTATAGTCGCATTAGTTAGTAATTAGTGAATATTTTTTGTAACCAATGAATTTCTGTGATTTATTTATATAATAATAAAAACTAATATTCAATAATACACTACTTAAACATGAACTTATTCTACTCAGATACTCAATTTAGAATTTCTCCTATATCTCCCCTTCAATAGACTTCTGAAGGATTGCCCAAAAACTCCAACATCTTCTTAAATAGTCGCTTATTTATGGTCAATTTCCAGGGTGACTCCGGAGGTCCTTTAGTAGAAAACAGCCGAGTGGTGGGGATAGTATCTTGGGGAATGCCATGTGCCAGAGGCTACCCGGACGTGTACACCAGGGTTTACTCGTTCCTTGAATGGATCCAGCTCAACATGGCTGAAAACGAAGCTGAACAAACTACCACAAAAGTTCTGAAGATGTTATATTAGAAAACTGTGAATTGTTTCCAATAAATGTGTCAAGGTTGTTGTTGTTAAAGTTTGAAGTTTTACTACTTTCTACTACTACTACTGGCGTAACGTCATTTAAAGTTTTAGTGTCAGTTTGGACTAGATATTTCTTATTATAAAGTTTCTGTTCTTAAAAATGGAAAATAGTTTTAACATTAACACATTTTCATCTGTGAGTATATAAATTCTGAGGATTCGCTAATAAAATTATTTATTTTTCATCATATTCTTTTCTGATGCGATTAAGTATTATCAATATTAAACATATTGATGTTTCCTTCATACATTAGTGTTTCTATTTCTTTCCAAAAGAACCAATACAGTAAAGATATGATTTCGCGTATAAGTCTGAACAATGTTTTTTGAAATTCCTGAAATTTCTTTGCTAGTATCAAGCGAAACAAGCTGTTAAACGACTCTATTTCTATTGTCAAAGAAAAAATCTCTCGCACGGCGCGTCAGTAGAGTATTTAACATTATCTGAAATTAAACGAAAATTGCATTTTAATTATAAAAGGAGGGAATTACTTGAATTTAGTGTCCTTGATTACTGCTATTAGGGGTTCTGGTAAAATAAAATAGCACATGAAGGTTTTTATTTTAATTTAAATATATCAACGCACGTGCAAGAAATAAAAGGATTTTTTAATTTTATCTGCAGTGAGGAATGAACGAATAAAGAAATAAATGAGGACGTGCATGTCGAAAAATCATTAGTACGACGACATGTGACATCTGCCACGCGTACTTGGCCAGCGTGGTGTATTATGGCCTGAACCCTCATAGGAGGCCTGTGTCCCTACAGTGGGTGGTGGGTGATGATGGGGATGGTGATGATGATCGTGACACAAAAATGCATTAATTGAATTATACCACATGATAGGGAATTGTGGCATATTTAAGTTTTGCACGATAGAATGTCAATCAATATAAAATTAACCAAAACTAAGATATAGGATCATAAATACCAATTTTTGAAATAAATTCATATAATATACAAAGATAAAGAAATATGCTATTACTGAGATAGGATTCCATCTCAATATAAATATAATAAAAATCGTTAATCCATATGATTTGAAGTGTGTTTTTTAATCCAATCTACGAAGGAAAAAACTCTTGTGTTGACATCTGGATGCCTGTTTTCGCAGCCCAAACCCCACGAAACTATGCCCACTACTGCATTATCCTCTACTAGGGGCCCACCGGAGTCTCCCTGGAAAGAACGTTTTAGCATTATATATCTTAACACTTCAAAACAGGAGGTTGTATTAATTACGTAAATTTTCAATAATTAGTTTCGTCCACTCAGTTAGAATCGTAGTTTAATACATAAAAACCCGTTGAGAAAAGAACATATATTTTCACGCTATTATTTTTCTTTCATGCTGTGTTTAAATTGTTGCCACAATTGGGGAACTTTCAGAATAACTGCAGTCAAGTATATTTGAATAGAATATTATAATAAACTAGCCGGTATCCATGACTTTTTCCAAATTAAGTGGCGTAAAGTTTCAATTGTATGCTAACATAAAATCACCTTAAACGTTTGCTTGTGTCATGGAATCACCTCTATTAAGCACTTGAAATACATATAGATCATCAATCATAGACAAACTCCACAATTCCATAAATATTATCTTTATAGATTATATTGATTACTGTACCTGACAAGATCCATTTCCTTTTATGGTAAGAGTACATATCTCAGTATCGACAATATCATTTATATCTTTGAATACGACTTTACAAGTGGAAACACTTATTACAGTTTGGTTGATCATTTGTAAATCATTTGGAATTGATATATCGCCTTCCTAAAACAGTAAAAATACACATAAATAAAAATTTATAAGGCGATAGTTTAAACACTTACGTACAACTATATTTTGATCATTTCGTTTTTTGTATATAAATTATTTAAAACAACAAGACGTTTTTTTCCACACATATGTCTTAAAAATATAACTTACTCCTTCACGTCCCCATCCTGATAGCAAAACATTAGCTCCAGGCTTGGTATTCTTAGTTGGCAGAGCGATTGGCTGGACATGATCACTGAACTCTATATCTGCAGCAACTTTAATGAGAGCTATATCATTGATGATTTTAGTTTCATCATAGTTTTCGTGACTGATTACTTGTTCGACATCGTACGTTTGCCCGCCACCAACGAGTTTGTTAGAACCTACGACCACTCTCATGGTATCAGCGGTGAACCTGAAACATTCAATCTTTAAATGCTTCACGTATGCAAAATTGACGTTTCATATAATAGTATCTACTGTTAGAAATCAAACGGAAGCAGTGCTGAATCAGTTTGATCGTAATATGAACGTACTGCAATTCTACACAACTGTCTAATTGATATAGTGTTATACACAACTGTCTAATTTATATAGTATTATACACAACTGTCTAATTGATATAGTATTATACACAACTGTCTAATTGATATAGTATTATACACAACTGTAAAATTGATATAGTATTATACACAACTGTATAATTGATATAGATGCAAGGACTATTAACAAAGTGGGTGTAGTTGGGACGAATATTGAACAATTATACACAAATATCAACACAAAGGCACAATCCGTACGACGCATTACGGATTGTGCTCATTTAAAAAAAATATAACTGAAATACAATCTGTGTAGATTGCTTAGAAAATATGCTGGTTATGGATGACTGTCGCTCAATCTGACTCAATATCGTTACTAGCAGAATAGTAAAGCTTTTTTCGATTTTATTGGGGTTTGTTACAAAGTAATAAGGGCGCACTAGTCAACAATAACAAACATAGATACTTAATTGTCAACGTATTTCGGCTTCATCATTAATGTGAAAAATAATATCATATTTCAAAATGGTAATAGTGCAGGTTAGGTTTTTAATTTTATTTGGTTTGTATAATTTATGTTAGAGCGGACAACGAACTGGTCACTTAATGGTAAGCTATCATTACCACCAATGAACATTTGTAGATGTAGGACCTATACAAATGTTACTATTATATTATGCAAATGTTAGTATTATGTTATTATTGCCAATGTACCTTCTGTGGGGATTTGAACGCGATAAAATTAGGGACTACTCGAACTATTATAAATTCTTTCACCAATAATCATTGTTTACCCAATCCCTATACGGGCTATAAATATACCACTGGCGAATAGACGACAGATATATTTTCTATAATTTGATGATATCTTATATATAAAATTCTCGTGTCACAATGTTAGTCTCTATACTCCTCCGAAACGGCTTGACCGATTCCTCTGAAATTTGGTAAGCATATTGGGTAGGTCTGAGAATCGGCTAACATCTATTTTTCATACCACTAAACGATAAGAGTAAGGCAGAACAGCGTTTGCCGGGTGCAGCTAGTATTATATAAATCTGACATTAATTTTCAATCGGTTTCAACAAAATTATCCGTACGATAATAATTTCCTACGACAAACTAAAATAACTGACCTAAATAGAGCGTGATTGAAATGTGAGATACCATTCTCCGTCATCCATTACACCGGAAAGCGACACAATATGTCTGAATGACAATACACACGTACATGTGAGATTTATATTCCTTTCATCCCGAGAAACTGAGCGAAGTAGGTGACAAAGTTTAAGGATAGAAGTCCCAGTATATCGAATAATGCACGTGTTTTATACAACTTTTACATGTATTTACATGAATGCGATATTTAGATACACCAAGAACCTTTTAGAAGACTGGTAACCTAATTGCTATATGAAATCATGACTCAGACGGTCAACAAAGTTACCATAAGGGTTCCGTCTTTTTCCTTTTCAGATACGAACTCTATAAAACGCATAATCAATCTAAGATTATAAGATGTTTATTTATATGTGGATTTGAATACTACTTAATAAGTTATGATATAAGCTGGTGTAATATACTGTAAATTTAAGCTAGTGTAATATTATGTCAAAAATAAGTAATTCGAGAGAAATAACTTTTATAACCCTTATACATTTTTATAGCAAAGCAACGTTGCATAAAACTTTACGTTATTTATTACAATGCAGCATGCTGTCTCATAAATATCGTAAGAGAAAACCCGCTGCGTAAAGAGAGCAGTATTTTTCACAATGTAATATTAGATCTCATCTACAAAACCAATGTTGAAAATCATAATAGGTATCTATTTCATTTAAATTCATGAACCCTTTAAAGAAGTTCGCGTTAATTTTAAAAAAGTTCTTAATTTTATAAAAGACTAGCTGCGTCCCGCGGTTACACCCGCGTAAGTGCGTATCCTTTAGGAATATTGCTTATATGTTATTCCAGTTGTTCAGCTGTCTACGTACCAAATTTCATTGGAATCGGTTCAGTAGCTTTTGCGTGAAAGAGCAACAAACACACACATCTTTACAAACTTTCGCATTTATAGATATTTACACTTCTATCAGCTATCCGCCCTGACTTCGCCCGTAGTACATATGTAGCACTCAAGGGTGACGTACAGATCCAACGGCGAAATCGGTCCAGTGGTTCCTGATATTAGGGCGTTCGGGGGAGGGGTGAAAGTCAAAATAAGCATTTATTGACGAAAGAGAAAGAAGTCGGGGGTACAGCTAGTTATTAATATAGTAAATTCTTTGTTGCTAGTTATTTAGCTAAAGGAACGTCATGTATTTGAATACACAACATGTAATAATATTAATACTTTAGTACTATGATGTATTTTACCATCGCATGCTCTTACCTTGTAATATTCATAAATTAATTAAAATTATACACATTGTAAAAGCAGGAAATAACTGCATAAAATAGCTCATAAATTATGTTACAAAGAGAAAGCTTTTAGATATAACGAGTAGATTAATAAACAGCAGTCTGGCGAAATCATTTAAAATAGTTTGGTCTAAATACATTTTTTTCATATGCCCATTTCCTTTTCCTCTCTCTTCCCAGTCCATTCCTTCTTTCCAGCGTCAATCTTTTCCTTAATCTTACCTCTTAAAAGTGGGCAGCACATTCGCAGAGCCACTGCCTTTGTGAATTATCTTGGCGATGGTGATCACTTTACATCAGGCAAATCACCAGCTCAGTTGCCCGCTATGAAATTAAAAATATCACTTACTCAACAGCACAATGGGCAGCTGTCAAAATCCATCGTTTATTAAGAATGCAACCACCACAGAAGTGCGAGTTGGAGAGCCGCCTCAAAGACGCTTGGTACGGAATCGCTTTATCTGGTGCGTCATCACCACCGATTATCTTGGTAGAAGCCGTTGGGTTTCTGAAGCTGAAAACCCTCCCTGTAAAGCAAGATACCATCAGTGTCAATGTCTCTAACTTTGCGTAAGTAAAGGCGAGGAAAAACTGTTCTAGAACGGAAAAGGCATTTGGACAGGTTCTACTTCTGCAAATTAGTATGGAAAATGGATGTAGCGTAATTAAATGAAAACCCGCGGCTCCAAGTGAAAAAAATTACAGAAATTTATCCTGGATTCAGTCAGGGCAAAAATAGGCATCCAATGGCACATTAATCTCTTTCACGTTTTGTGGTTTGGGTTCATTAAACATTAAAAAAGCGTGATTACGCAGTTTTCTGTATTTAATTATATTATTCAAGTTAGAATATTAGCAAAAGGTATTAAGAATTATGTGATAAAGAGAATATATTTCTCATTGAAGAATTCGGGTTGAAAGAATTCGAAAATGTTTTGAAAATGTTCAAAATTCGTCACATTGTCAACAATGGTATTTAGTATTTAAAATGTAGCGATCCTGTATATAATTTTTTAAAAGAACAGTTAAATTATTAACTTTACAGTTGAATTTAAATTAGTTATTTTATAAAGTTATATTCAGTTTTATAAACTAAATTCTTTTACTCCAAGGGATAATTGCACAACTTTTCCGGGGAAGAAACCGTGGGTTATATCGGATTCCTACCGAATAGAATACAGACTTACCCTGGACATCGTATATCATAAGAAAACCAAGTAATAATATTATAAGCATGTTTATATAATTCTTTTCCCCTTTCAAAACATACATATATACATAAAATTAAGTAACACACGTAATATGAGCGACTTCAACAATCTAAATAACTAATTAATACTTAAACGAACTTGATAAAGTAAAGGTAGTTTATATTGGTTAAGAAAAATAAATTATGATAAAGGTCTCTGGCTGATACAGCAAACGATGTTCTACTAGACACCCTTATCACTTAGGGATATAAAAAATAATTTACGACGGCCTCTCAGACTTATTGAATATACCTATGTTTATCACGAATTCTGTGACATGAGAGAAATATATAATACACAGTTAGATCGCGTTTTGCCTAGATAGAACTAGTTGTAATTAAATTATGTTAGTTTAACAAGGGAATACTCCTTAAAAACTGGTATACTGATATACTGTTTTCTAAACTAATATGTCCTTTACATTGTTATTTAGTCATATCGTTAATAATTAGATAAGTAATTATCGTTATATAAAATTTCATGTAGTTTTTGATATAATGTAAACGTACCTGAAGTCAATTATTTTTAATTAGAGATAGTAGCCAGAATTTTTTTGTATTCAATTTCGCGTCATCATTTTAATTAACATATAAATTGATAGTCTTCACGTGTTTATATCAGATTAAAAAAATGCTTTCACGCTTTTTTGGAGAAAATTTCCAAACAAGAAATACAAACTTAATACAAAAAAAATTTCCGCCATTTTGTCGTTCCGTGGCGACCGCAACCTTTGCCCCGTTTCATCAAACATAGCTAAGAATCACCGCAAGGAAACTAGCTTTTAAATAAAAAACGGATATAAATCGGTCTATCCGTAAGTGAACTACGATCCAACACACACAAAAACACAGACACACGTACATCGACATGTAATATATATACTTGTGAGTTTGCATATACGCGCGAAAATTTATTTATATGAAAATTACTAATTAACAGACATTCCCTATAAAGGAGGAGAAGATTTTTTTGTTATTCGATGACTCTATGACTTTATGTTCGATAAAATCTACAGGATTACAATATGGACTGTATTTACGGACTTCAGTCACCGCTTTATGGTGGACGTTCAACTCCACATTTTTTATTTCAACCGTAAAGAACGTATTTCATGAATCTGCAAAGGTCACCTGTAAGTTTGGTCACCAGGGTGTACCCTGGGAAGGGTCCAAGGGTCCGCCCTGTAGGTAACCTTTTTTGTAGAAAATATAAGAATAATATAATTTCTCGTCCATATTATTATTTACTGGCCAAACAAATATGACTTAATGTTATACAATTATCTGGCTATCTCAACTGACCCGAAATTTACCCTCAGTAAACGCTGAAACCTGATATTTTCGCCCGAACAAATTGCAAAGGTCTATGTTTTTATCTCTCCTAATTACGGGTTATTCTATTTCAACGTGCCATTACTGTTAGTACTGAAATGATAATAAATAGCACTGAACTATCCGCCAACCCTTAAATACGTATTAAACAATTCGGATCAATATACATTGCTCTTCAAAATAGATATGGTCACACAGTGTCTCATGACTGGAGAGCAATGTATACTATGTGCACGATGAATTTGATACAAATAGTTCAAAGGTGGTACGATGGATGAATTTAGTTTTATCGCTACAGGGAAATCGATTGGAGTTAAGCTAGTCTTGCAATAATCGCTGTTTATAACAGAATTTTAAATCAGATTCCTTTTCTAATTCTATGGTTTAACGTTATGCATTACTTTCTTTTAGACAGGTTAGTTCATGTTTCTAAATCAATTTTTGCACAAGGTTAACAACGCTTTTTCTGTGTCATTCTACACAATAACATGGAAAATTTATGGACTACGTACTCCATTGCGTTCTATCTCACTATTAAATCGTGGGGCCGGCCATCTGCAGTCGGTAGCCTTTAGGTCGCATTATTTTAATACATTTGTAGCTGAATTTCAATATTTTTTAATTTAATTATTGTCTCAGTTGAGTTACGTAGCCACAAGAAATAAGGAACAATAATTACCGAGCACATGTCTGCACCACAGATAACATAATACTTAAGGAATATTTTCGTTTTTGTTTGTAATAAGGAACCAGCCTCCTCATATGTTTCTAATATATGCCACTATTGTAAAAAATCTGATGGTAAATCCACATTCATCCATTTTCTGTCTGGCAAACATTTTGAAATATTATCAAGATTCTATACATCCGGATATCAATTAGTTTTATCCCAATGGAGCATTTAATCGGGATAAAGGTATCCTATCTCCCAAATCAGCTCTGACCCTGAAAATGGAAGGTATCCTTAAGGATTAGTATCCTACTAATATTATAAATGCGAAAGTTTGTAAGGATGTGTGTGTGTTTGTTGCTCTTTCACGCAAAAACTACTTAACCGATTGCAATGAAATTTAGTAGGTAGACAGCTGGACAACTGGAATAACATATAGGCAACTTTTTATCCCGATATTCCTACGGCATACGGTCTTGCGCGGGTGAAACCGCGGGGCGCATCTAGTAATGAATATGCTCGCATTTTACTATTTCACGCAATGAAGATTAATTGTTAGTATGTTTGAATGTTCCCACACCAAAACTTCTGGACCGATTTCAAACGTTTTTTCACCATATGAAAGCTGCAACTTTACATAGCTGTATTATAAGTATATGTACCCAGACGAAGCAGGGGCAAGCAGGGGCGAACCGCTAGTCGTATAGAAAGAAAACACAGGTACTACAACGAAGAAAAACATTCCAAACTTAGCTATTACTGAAACAGCTTATACAAACTTTCTGTAACCCAATCTCAGTATTTCATTGCACACACAGAAGAACGTCGTTTATTACATAAATAACAAACTTTATTGAGATTAGCACAATCTGTATAAACTTTAGAAGTAAAAAGTTTATTGTGATTAAATAAAACTGTATATAAATACTAGCTGATCATGCAAACACTGTTATGCCTTGCTCTTATCATTAGATGTATGAAAAGTAGACGTTGGCTGATTCTCAGACCTGGCCTGCTATGCACACATTGAATAAACACAACAATATGGTTTATGAGACATTTTATTGTTACAATATTGATGGATTTTCGTTATTGTCAATCAACTTTAGCTTTTTTTGGGATGAGGGTAATCCGACATCTTATATAATAAAGGTCTACTTTCGTCTTCTAAAAGAGCAACGGCTAGATTTAATAATATTATAGAAAAAAAAGGGTTACTTAAAACCCGATTTCCGTACTAGTTGTAACTAAATGCCCTTTGATAGAACAAGGAAAAACTCGTTTAAAACTAAATATATTATACGTATTTTCTCAATAAATATGTTAACACTATTACTCATATCCATTTTATTTCAATTTGTTTTTATCAAGATAATCAATAAACATATAGAATTGTAGATATTATTTATTTCGTATAACAATACATTATCGAAATAATATCTACAATATATCACCCAATACAAGTATCTATTAAGTATTTTAAATATGATAAAGAATAATGAAACCTAACGAAACACAACGTAAAATTAATTAAAAGAAACTGGCCTACATTACACGTTATGCAGACTTAATTAGACGAAAGAAAGTCCAATTTGCGAGTTAAATTAAAGCTGATGTCTTTTCCCAAATTATGTAGGTGTTCATTAACTCTGAGCCTCCCAAAATAATCAACCCATGTACATTAAGGGGAGTATATGGGCGAAATACGTTTATAATACTTTAAAATGTATAATCCGCTGTACTAAAACAAAATCAGAATCATGCATAATGTGTTTCAGGATGTTTGCTAGTTTGATAATGTGTGGAAAACATAACGCTACAAGAAGAAATTTAGGAAAAAACACATTTATTTAAATAATTAAAAATCATGCAATTTATTCTCCAAGCAATATAGTAATTTAATAGTGATTTCTTTTTTAGTAGTATCAATAGCTTTTAGTGATTCGTGTGTTCTTATTTCTGAGCATAATGCGTTCGCGTACGATGCGTATGTATGCGTACGGACCTTTATACCGACAGAGCCATCTAAGAGTGATGATTGGTTGATTGTATGAATGTGTGCTTGCGTCATTTCAGCTCTTATGGACTACTAGCTGCGCCCCACGGTTTCAACCGCGTAAGTCCGTATCCCGTAGGAATATCGGGATAAAAAGTTGCCTATATGTTATTCCAGTTCTCCAGCTATCTACGTACCAGATTTCATTGCAATCGGTTCAGAAGTTTTTGCGTGAAAGCGCAACAAACACACACACATCCTTACAAACTTTCTCATTTATGATGTTAGTAGAATAGGATAAGATGTAGGAAGTAGAATTAGTAGGATAGTAGGATAAAAGAGTTTATTTATGAGTCTACGGGTAACTCGTTATTTTTGCAATTTTTGAACGAATTTTCGTTTATAGAAATATCGTATTAACGTATAAATTTAGATTTATTTTTAATTATAACCGATGTTATTAATAAGGGGGTAAACATGGGTCGGGTTTGAAGTGATATGGTTTGTTTTATGATTGATTAAGTAGTATAATCTAATATATAAAATTCTCGTGTCACAGTTTTCGTTGCCATACTCCTCCGAAACGGCTTGACCGATTCGATCGGCCAACATCTATTTTTTATACCTCTAAATGATAAGAGTAAGGCAAAACAGCGTTTGCCGGGTCAGCTAGTACTAATACAAAAATACATTTATTTCACAATGTATACAACATACTAATATATTGCTATTCTATTATACGAAATAACTATTTATCAGTTGTATATTTCGCCATCGTAAGAACTCGAGGAAAGCAAGTATTATTAACTTCGCAATTCTATCAAAAACTTTGCCCTCGAGAGCCAATCGGCAAACTTCAGTGAGACTTCCTGCAAATACTTTTAGCTCCTTTCCAGCTATAAATAGTTGCTTGCTAAAAGTGTTAATAGAAGAAATGTTTAAAGAAATAGAAACCTATCTAGAATTATATCACACTAATATTATAAATGTGAAAGGTTGTTTGTATGGATGTTTGTCCGACAATCACGCTGAAACTACTGAACGGATTTTTATTAAATTTGGTATACATGGTATATGCTGACTTGGGTGATAGAATATTTTTTATCCCGATTAAATGCTTAATTGCGCGGACGGAAGATAATTTAATATATATGTGGAAACACAAAATATTATGAAACTAGCGAGTTTGTTTGTTTGTTTGGTTGAACGCGCTAATCTCAGGAACTTCTCACTCAGGAGGCCCGATTAGAAAAACTCTTTCAGTGTTAGATAGATGTTAGGCTTTAGGCTGTATAACGTCATGTACTACGTGGGTGTAACCGCGGGGCACGACTAGTTAATATCATAAAAAAAAAATATAGGATGGCTAATAAATATAACAAAAACTGAATAAACTTGTTTTAATTTCATACAAATAACATTTATTGTACTCATTCGACAATAAAATTCAATTGTTTATTTTGGACTAAACTTTTTAATATACAATTTATCCGTGTTTGATTTTCGAGAGAATTCGTTTAGAAATTGATCGTTTAGTCAATGAATTTGAAACTCAATTTTAAATTTACAGCGAGACAGCGTAATGTCGGATCTTACAAAGTCTTTATTTTTCTTGATTATTATGGCCGTTGTCAAACATTATTTGGCGGGAAATAGATCAAATAGATGTCAACGGAAAATTTATATTTTTCAATCTATTCCTTTATTCCCCCCATCAATCCTCTCCTGATTTATCCCTTACCCTTTAAAAGCAGGCAACACAGAGGTCGGACCTCTGCAAATTCGTGGGTGGTAATGTTCGCTTACCATCAGGCGAACCACCAGATCAGTTGCCCGTTGTAACATAATAATGTGAAAAAATTACAAAAGGTTTTCCGAAGCTCATAATTAATTTAAATACCTGGCACTGTCATGGTTTGAAATTTTAAAATTTAAATAATCTTAAAACAATAGTCACTGCACTGAAGGACATATTTATATAACCATTGTTTTGAGATTATTTATAAAAGTTTATAGCCTCGCGTGCTTTTAATATTGCATATAATTGAAATAAACACAGCACCATGAATAATATTTTATGGTATATTCGATTAGGATTACATGACGTAAGTTGAAAAATCATAATGCATACCTAACTCAATGAAATATTAAAAATTACAACATGAAATATTAAAACATGGTCAAACGTCAGCCAGCCAGCCAGCACTCTCAGAATATCTACTAATTTTATAAAGTGTTTTTTTTTTAATATTGATACTAGTTATCGCCTCAGACCTTAGTCGCACTAATACTCGCACAAAAACTTCTAAAAAATCATAAACCAAGGGAAATTAATAATTAATATTACAATAGTTCAGATTCAATCACAAAATCTTAATTTACGGTCCGTTTACAGATATATCAAGTATCAACGCCAGCGTCATATCGATATTCTTTATACAAAAATTTAAAGAATAAATATCACTTACTATTTTTCACTTAGCTTGCTAAAAATAATTAAATAAAGTACTTCCATGATGATTCATGAATTTAATGTCATATCATCGCTCCTTGATGAACAAAACTTGAATTACATCTATCCTTTTAAAACTTACAAAAAACATATTTTCTCATGACATTTTTCAAACCGCGCCATGAAAACCCACCGTAAAACTTGCAAACAAGGGCGCTGAATGATGAATGAACTAAATTCTGAACAGTTATCACGATCCTAACTTTATTTGCGACGTGGCTGTAACTCAGGTACGTATTTCAATATGAATAGCCGGCATTGATAATAATTGTATACGCGCATTTTATCTACGTTGGGCAGAACTGTTTTGCATGAATATTTCAATGATATAATTTGTCTATTTTGTTTATGTTATATTAAATTTACTCAAGACGTTATACTTATTACTACATCACGTTATGACGGACCGTATTCAATTATAGAAGACGAAGAGTACAAACGGTAGAAAAGTTTTAAAATATTCTTTTGTGCCGTAAATTATGTAAAGTAGGTATGAACTGTTGTGTGCTTAGCTAAATATAAGAATAATCGGCTTATAAACTTCAGCAAACATTTACCTCTTATAATGGACAACCACCAATCCGCTTAGTTAGCTTAGTTTCCACTCTGAAAGATAATTACGTAACTATATTATTATATGCATAATGGTATCTTAAACGCTTTATGCTTTAGTGCGCTAATAATACGACTATAATCATCATATAATATTATGAAGTATTGTGTTATTTTAAATAAATTATCAAAATCACGTAATTGGTAATCACTTAATAGTTTGAAGTACGTAAGTAACTGAGTATCAACTGCAATACAATAATAAAAAATAAGCACGGGAAACATTTGATGAGGAGTATCTGATAAAAAAGTGGAGTGCCCTAAAGAGTAACAGGGTGGATTACAACTAGAATAGTAACGAAATCACCAAAAAATAAACTTTCCGTAATAATACGCCTCTTTAACAAATCTTCCTGTAAATATTTATATATTAAAAAGAAAATTTTGCATTATTACAACGTGCAGGAATTGAATATTTATAGCTTTTGTAAAGAGTACAAAGCCAAATAATATAAGTTTTCGTAAAATGGAAGTCCTTCCAAAGCTGTAAGGTCTTCCTTAACGCCAATATACTACCTGACTCCGTGCAAAATAAAAAAGGAATGATGTGACATACATAAATATTTACGTTTTCCCTACCATGCCTTAAGTTTTCAATAAAAAAATATCACGCCAACTGTCGGTTGTCAGTGTCACTTTGATAAACATGTCAAAGTAATTAGAACTGGTAATTACAAAATAAAACAAAAATAAGCTAGGTAATCGTTATCAACTAATTCACGCTCTATGTATGTATCTAATTTAAATACAATGTTTTGAATAAGCTTACCAAAGACAAAAACGTATCGTTTGTCAGTAAATAAGGTTATGTTTACATTCTGATAAGACAGCTGTGCTGGGTACAATTATTTCTTTAATAGATTTATGATGTTTAGGTGGAGGAAAGTCTTTTGTGTTGCGGCGCAAAGTCCCACACTGATTTCTGAACATTCAAGAGTGATACGTCGAGGAATAAAGACTGTTTCTATAATGAATAATAAATTCAAATTGCCGTCGCGATATGGTGCCGGCGAAGAAAGTGTCTGGTAATTATTTCTTTCATCTCTTTATCAATGTTGCTCGATTACGCAATTACATCTTTTAACTGTTATCTCTCGACTCTCATAGATATTTCTTAAGAGGAAATTGAGTACCTTATAAATTGTTGACCTAATAATAATTTAAGTATTTTGATAAAAACTGTTTATAGGACTGTTTATCGTCAGCACGCTACTCGTGAAAGTCATAAATAAAGCTTGTTCTATTTCACTTATCTAACTTCCTTTGCTGTGGATGCTGATCATGACATTTGATGTTTTAACCAAATTATTCCAGTTTTTCATCTTAGGCGTCTATAATGACTTAGTTATAAAGGATCTGGCGAGATATGGAACACTTAGCAGCTGCACTATATTAGTTCCTAAATAAAATAACAATATATATAAAACAATTTTAGACAGAAAACTAAACCACCACCATATTGTTAGAGCAAGACTAAATTTAAATGGGAACACATGGGAGACGCCAGTTTTCAACTAAAAAATAATCTTCAAAATCAGTTTACCCAACCAACTTAACAACAGTTTTAAGGTGACAAATCCATAATATAGCAGTTGAATTGAGAACCTCTCTATTAAGGACGGTTGAAAAACAAGTAAACTGGTTCTTCCCCACACTCAATAGGATTCACGAGATTATTCTTAACTTAGCTTTTTACTTACTATCTTAGATTAGCTAATGAATCCATAATTAACGGTGAATGTATCTATAAAAGTAATTGTATTTGACATATTGCAAAATTTCTGTGTTATTTGTCTGTTGTTGAAGACATGTCTATAATTGCAGGGTAGAATATATCCAATTGGCAGCAGACTACAAGCCTGCTGTTAATCTCGGCCAGGGCTTCCCCGACTTTCCTCCACCAGATCATGTGACCAAAGCTCTCAGCGACATTGCTACGGGAGAGAATTGTCTACTAAATCAGTACACTAGAGGCTTTGTAAGTGATTTATATAAGTGTTTTTTGATTCTTACAAATAAATTCAAAGTAATTATATATACAACTAGCTTACCGCCTGCAGCTTCGCACGCGTTCAATTTGGAGTGGCTTAATAGATGACGTAAAATGTATAAACGTTTTTCTTGAATCACTCTATCTTTTAAAAAAATCTCCATCAGAATACGTTGTGTAGTTTTGAAGATCTCTGCATATATACAGACATGGAAAGCGACTTTGCTTTATACTATGTAGTTTTCATCTTTTGTATGTGTCATAAGTATTTACAATGCAACACAAAGGTTTTATAAATCCTTGTATAATAAAGTTATGAATTAAAGACAACATAACAATTTCAAAATATTTTTTTTTTATTATAGCAGTCTGCCTCTAGCACTTGGGGATCTTTTACATCAAAACTTTAAATGAAGTTTCGGGGATTAGCACGTACAAACAAATAACAGTTTTGTATTATTAGTATATAGATTTATCTCCTTATCTGCTCAGTTATATGGTACAAGCTTTCATTTATCTTGGAAATAAATATGCCTTCTCATATCACATTTAAGATAACAAAGCATTATAAAATTTTTGAGACTTATGATTATTTTCCACATCTGTAAATTTATTTATCAAGTCAAAAATTAGCATTTTTTTACTGTTTTTCCATTAGTTATTAGGGTACCCTACACTACTACTTTAAGAGTAAAATGGGACTCTATTGCTAAGATTCAATGAATCATGACATTTAGACAGTTGAAATTTTCAAAAATGATTTTATTTCTGTTGCCGCTTTAACAATAAATAATAAGAAATGAGAGGTTAAGCAAAAGTTTTTACTGTCATAAATTTTATGGGTGACCAATTTCTATTGCTTTTGTGATCCCTTTGTGTCGCAAGATTTGCACTTTTCAAGATTTTTTATTATTCTGCTAGATTAACTACATAAAAAAAATATTTTTTGTTAAATTATTTTTTGTTTTTTACCCCAGGGTCATCCAAGATTAGTGCAGAATTTATCGAAACTATATTCGCCGCTGATCAATCGTCAATTGGATCCATTTAAAGAGATTCTAGTTACAAGTGGAGCATATGAAGCCCTCTTCTCTACTATTTTAGGTAATAGCAAATGAGTTTTTATTTTTTTTTATCATGTACGGGGTGTCTCGGCAATGGTGTACTGCTCAACGGAATTTGTAATTCTTATTACGCTGATAACTTAAAAACAAATTTTTGATAAGTGTTCAGAGTTTGCATTAAATCCGTCCGTTAGAAGTGGGTTAAAATCGGATCTAAAGGAGTTGGATACATACAACCAGAGATGTAATAAAATCATGTTGTTATGTTGTATATAAAATCCGGTCTGTGTTTAACAGAAAATAATTTATTATGTGTTTGTTGAATCTGATAGTGTGAATTTTGATGTATTGTTTTTACCTTTTTTTTAATTAAAAGTTGGCGCCTTCCGTGAGGTCCGATTTAAATATAGTCTAGTTCTGAGAAATGAAAGATAGTTAATAGGCGTTTTTTTATCGCAAAAATATTATTTAAAAAATCTGTTAAACTTTTGTCTAACAAAATTTAATAAACTTGTAGAATGCGATGGAGTAACGTAGTTTAGGTCTTGTTAGAGAATTTATTCAATTTAAGTCGTATATTTCAGGTCACGTGGATACCGGAGATGAGGTTATAGTGATCGAACCATTCTTTGATTGTTATGACTTCATGATCAAATCAGCTGGAGGCGTGCCCAAGTTCATCGCTTTAAAACCTGTTAGTATTTTATAAACCGATTTCAAAAAAAGAGGAAGTATCAATTCGAGTGTTTTTTTCTGTTTTCTTACCACAGATCATCTAAACTTCGGATTTTGTTTGTTTTTTTGCTTTTTTTAATGCTAGTGCCTTTTTCCCCCGTTTGGTGTTATTTAATTTTATGTGGTTACTTGTTTATTCAAGTTTTATTCTATTATATTACTATTTGCATTTCAATCGCCGAACTTACAATGACAGAAAAGAATTTTTAAAAGAAGGTAGAAATACCTTCTAAATTATCCAAACTTAAATAAATAGTCATTGAATCGTCTACCAGAAATCCATGGAAGGCGACCAGACCTCAGCGAACTGGGTGCTAGATGAGAAGGAGTTAGCTTCTCTCTTCACCCCAAAGACGAAGATGCTGCTCCTCAACACCCCCCACAACCCGCTGGGGAAGGTGTTCACCAGACACGAGCTGGAGATGATTGCGGACTTGTGCAAGAAGCATGACGTGCTGTGCGTGGCCGATGAAGTGTACGAGTGGATGGTGTATGAACCCAAAAAGCACATTCGGATCGGTAAGCATTGTACTCATTGAACTACATAGAAACGCTTTAAACGCTTGTTCCCTTTTCCTAACCCTTCCCAGTGCATTCCTTCTTTACAGTCGTCAAAATTTATTTTCCCGTACCTCTTAAAAGTGAGCAGCGCAATTGTAAAAGCACTAGCTCTCCGAATGTTCGTGGGCGGTGGTGATCGCTCACCATCAGGCGAACCACCAGCTCAATTGCCCGCTATGACAAAAAAAAGAACTAATGGGCGTGGCCTACCATGGTCCCACCTCAGATCGAATTTTGTACACACATTTGGGTTTATTTGCCTAAGAGACACCCCGTGCCATTTTTTTGGGGTACGTGGGATGTCCCTTAGATGCATAGCAGATGAAGTTGAAAGAGGGATCACGGTTGGCCGAGGGGTTAGGCGTTACCACGGTTCGGCGAATGACATGGGTTCGAATCTCGCCTCGTGATCGAACTCTTTCTATTCTTTAAAAATATCTATAAACCATTAGCTTAATGCTATTAAGTATAAAAAGTATAAAAGTAAGATATAAATTTATTTACTGCTTTTAATCAGGTGTCACGAAATAAGCCACAATGTAGGGAACGGATGCATTTGGAATGGTACAGAACGCTATCAGTGTGGCTCAAAACCTAGATTTTTAATATTCTGTCTGTATCTGTAATTTTAAAGATCTAAGCACATAGACACACAGACGAAGGAAAGTGGCTTTATTTTATATTATAGTGATTTTTTCTATGTGTATATTTGTCACTGAACTCCTGCTAAACGGCTGGACCGATTTAAATTAAAACTTACAGTGCCTTCGGATGGATTCGAGAATTATAATTAAGAACGCGAGCAAAGCCGCAGGCGAAACATTAAACACAGACTAAAGGGCTAAAACTATTATATAGGGCTATATATATTGTTATTAACTTATGATATACAATAATTATCTCAGTGACGCTACCGGGCATGTGGGAGAGGACAATCACGATCGGCTCAGCCGGCAAGACGTTCTCGGTGACCGGATGGAAAATCGGCTGGGCGTACGGACCGGCTGCCCTGATGAAGAACCTGCAAGTGGTCCACCAGAACTGCGTGTACACTTGCTGCACTCCTGTACAGGTGGGTACTGCAGGAATTGTAGGGTATCTTGAGTTTAATGTATTACTAGACGCTCGTCCCGGCTCCGCCCGGATATCAAGATTCCTGTTTTATTCCAACGGAGCATTTAAACGGGATAAAATGTATCCTACCACCCAAGTCAGCTTGTACCCTGTCTGTATATCAAATCTCATCAAAATCCCTTCAGTAGTTTCAGCGAACAAAAATTCAAACAAACTAACTTTCACATTTTTAATACTAGTGTGATTTACATATACAATAAAGTTGTTTACAAGAAAATTAAAAAAGGTTTTTCAAAATGATAAACATAAAAAATATGATTGAAACTGTATTTTTTTCGACTAAGTGCAAAGAACTTTCGAATGGATGAACCAGGGAAGGGGGGAAAATATAGTTCCAGGTTTTATCTCAATAGTTATTGTGGTATAAACACTTATTGTGGCAGTCGAGCACGCTTCGGCAGGAATTGGGCCAGCTCTCTCTCACCGGGGTAGTACGACACCCCCACAGAAGACCGGCGTGAAATAGCATACTGCTGTGTTTCGTTCGGTGAGTGGGGGAGCCGGAGGCCCATATCCGTTTCCTTACTCTCCCCAATCCTTTCTTAATCCCTTTCCAATTTAAAGTCGGCAGTCCTTTCATGGGCGATGTAGCGCTTACCATCAGGTGATCCACCAGCTCCATTGCCGACAATAACACAAAATATATATATTTAAAACTTTGCTTGGTATTTACTCCTATTCCAGGAAGCGGTGGCCCGGTCCCTGGAGTTCGAGCTCGCCCGGATCAACAGCCCGGACTGTTTCTTCGTCTCCCTGGCGAGGGATCTGCTGTCGAAACGCGATAACCTCGTGCGTGTGCTGCGAGAGAACGGCTTCCAGCCCACCGTGCCGGAGGGGGGGTACTTTATTGTGGCCAATTGGACTGGTTTGGGTGAGTTCTTTGATTAATTCTATACACACACGCCCATGCACCTTTTTCCATTATTAATGTATGTAAAGATAAATCACCACAAATACGTGTATGTACTTACATATTTTTAGTAATATAGTTTTAATGTAATAAATAAAAACTGTTATTTAGCAAAAATGTAAGGGATTCTAAAGATGGTAACACAGTTCTAATTAAGACAGGCTTTAGTTTCTACAGATTTATTTTACTTAATTAAACTGATCAATTGTACTAATTTGTCAGTTTTATTAAGATTTATTATAAGTGAAAAAAAAAAGTACTGATAATTTT
>NC_052112.1:2126602-2159760 GCF_012273895.1 Zerene cesonia | reverse complement strand
CACACATAAAGTCGGAGTGTATGGGGCAGATGAAATACCTGTTATGAGCTGAACAAACACCAAACAAACTTAACAATTGTTATTTAAGTTACTGCTAAGCACTTATAAATATAATACAATAAGCAGTGGTGGCTCAGTGGTGAGAACCTCGGACTTCAAAATCGATAAGTGGGGGTTCGAGACCGGGCGAGCGTGCAGGAAATAAATTGATTTTTCAATTTATCTGCGCATATGGATAACATCACCACTGCTTAAACGGTGAAGGAAAACATCGTGAGGAAACCGGTGTGTCCAAGAATTAAAAGTTCGACGACATGTGACATCTGCCAACCCGCACTTGGCCAGCGTGGTGGATTATGGCCTGAACCCTCATAGGAGGCCTGTGTCCCAGCAGTGGGAACATATATGGGCTGATGGTGATGATGATGATGATGATGACGATGATGACTTATAACCCGTTTTACGTTAGAACATGTGCGTTTTTCCTGGTTAGAACTAGTTGAAACAAACACATCTAGTTAGAACTAGTTCTAACTGTTTAATGTTTTATTTTCTTTCATATTGGTTTTTGCTTGTCCTATCTGCTTGAAGCCCTAAAGTCGATTCTGAGCCAGAATTTCTGGCATGTGTTCTAAAGAAAAACATATTTTAAGAGTAAAATAGAAAACGCCCTAAAGCCGATTCTGGCACGCGTTCTAAAGAAAATCAGATTTTAGGGGCTAAAGTATCCATTTATTATTTCCAGAGAACAAAATAGACCTGTCCTCCGAGCCAGACAAGTACAAAGACTATAAGTTCACGAAGAAGTTCGCGAAGGAAGCGAGCGTGCTCACCATCCCGCCCTCGGCGTTCTACTCCGAGCAGCACAAGCACTTGGGAGAGGACTTCGTTAGATTCTGCTTCATCAAGGTACAATACAACTGTTGTACTTCGAGACTCCATATTAAAATGTTCCAAAGATATGTCTGTGTCTTAATTTTGTAAAATTCTAATGTGAAATCTGGGAAGTTTATAGAATTTGTCAATATATCAATTCGAAGAGCAATTATCATTTATATAACTTAACTAGCTTTCCTCCCGCGGCTCTGCACGAGCAGTCCGACGGCCCAGTTTTCCCCCGGATAGTTCAGTTCCCGTGGGATCAGACAACCCGAAGTTTTTCCCCAGATAGTTTCGTTAATGTTTGATCCTATGCCCTTTCTCTGGTCTCAAACTATCTCGGTATTAAATTTCATTCAAATCGGTTCAGTGGTTAAAGCGTGAAAATGGACAGAGTTAATATCTCAAACTTAAAATTCGTTTGAGATATTAGTAAGGGTATTGTAATGAAACTTCTAAAAATTTCTGGGCTTGTCTGACCATGAGGGTTGTTTTCTAGTTCGACTAGTTTTTTTTTTACACATTATTTCATAACTAACTAAAAATACTATATTTTTAGTTAGTTATTAAATTAATAATAATCATTTCTTATCGTCTTTTCTTATCTTTCCTAGTTTCTATTTTAAATTTTGATCTTAAAAATGGGACTAGACAAGGTTGTATGAAATTTCTGACTCATCATCATCATCAGCCCATATATGTTCCCACTGCTGGGACACAGGCCTCCTATGAGGGTTCAGGCCATAATCCACCGCGCTGGCCAAGTGCGGGTTGGCATCTATGTCACATGTCTTCGAACTTTTGATTCTTTGACATGCCGGTTTTCTCACGATGTTTTCTTTCACCGTTTTCAGCAGTGGTGATGTTACAAATGCGCAGATAAATAGAAAAATCAATTTATTTTCTGCACGCTCGCCTGGTCTCGAACGCCGACTGGTCGATTTTAAGTCCGAGGTCCTACCCACTGAGCCACCACTGCTTTTTGACTTATGTCATTGTATAAATCTAAAAATATTGCAAAATAATTGTATACCTACATTATTCCTTACAGAAAGACGAAAACCTCGCCTTAACAGAAAAACTCCTCAAAGAGTGGAACGCTAAGAAGTAACTTGGAACGCTAAGAATACTCCGTAACTGAATAATTAGTAACACAATACTCGGTAACAGAATTTATACACTTTTTTACCATTTTCTTTTAAACTAAACTCAAAATTGTAAATAAAAGATTTTATACTCAAAACGTGTATATAATATTGTATATAAAATGGAATAAAATAAATTTCGTTGACATGTTGTTTGATTTTGTGACCCGCTTGTAAATTTTGCTATGGTTTGAAGTCACCGCGCAGCCACCGCTTGGCGTCGCGAGTGTCGTTGCCGTAGGTCTTGCCGAATCTAAACAAAGATAGTAAATTAAACGTCACACAACTAGCCGTGCCCTGTCGTTTTACCCACGTAATACCTGATGTTAGAAAAGAAAGAAACAAAAAATTGTTATTTGTTGGACATGACATTCCTCAATAAATGAGCTATCTAACATTGAAAGAATTTTTCAAATAGGACCAGTAGTTCGTGAGATTAGCGCGTTCAATCAAACAAAAAAATTCTTTAGATTAATAATGTTAGCATAGATTACACACCTGAACAAACATCCCGGTACATGACCAGCGTAGTTCGGCAACATTCCGACGTGCTTGTGATAGATCTCCGTTGGATTAATGGATAGGGGAGGATCAGGCCTGGGAAAGGAAAAGGAGAAGATTAAAATGTGTACAAGCCCGAATCAAAAAGATGATATTGTTAGCAAATAAATTAAGCGTGTTATAGCAATAAAATATCAAATGTGCTTAATTAATCTAATATGAATTATGAGCGCCTGTCAATTTTTTTATGGCATTATCATGGTTGATGTTCGTGGGCTAAGCATTGAATAGGAACAATCATTGTTTTTTTATTATTTTATTTAAAATTACGATATTAAAAAAAAAAAAAGAATCATAAGATGGGACAGTAATACGTCTGTCTAGCATATTCTATCATGGTCTATTTATATTTTTCGATGTTCAATTAAACTATTGTAGATCAAGAATAAATAACTGAAAAAGTTAAGTCATGATTAGGCGAAGAAAAAATACTGTTACGTAGACAACATTCATTTAATCTTTATAGTTTTTATGTTTTACAGTTCATAATTTTTATCTACTGATGTATATTTTTAAACTTAAAATATATATTATTAAGTTCTTACTCGTTTTACAAGAATATAAAGAAATCAGTTATTTGAATATTTTTTTAATCCCCTTCCCGAAATCTAATAATGTAGTACGTAACCCCAAGATACTTAATATCTAATATTACGTCTTATATTTGATGCATTCGTAATATCATCATCGATATAATATATGCATAGACACTTAATTTCCTTATACGCTAAAAACCAAACAAATATACATAACAATGGCGTCTCAAAGACTGACTTCAAAGAATAATAAAGAAAAAACTAAGACAAAGAATATTTATGTTACAAAGATTCTGGTTTCCAAAAAATTCTCCTTACATTCAACCAATCTGCCCATAAAATAGGTATACATAAAATATTATGTTATGCAAAAACAATACATTTTCAACACATCCATTCATCCAATTACAATAATAAAAATAACAGTTTTTTATCTGAAGTTAACTGGTACTAAAAGAGCCAAAGTATTAACAATACATAATATTTGTGCTTAAGCAAACTTCAAAACACTTCATATTAGAGAAAAACGGAACGTATAGTAAAACACCTAACAACAACGTTTCTTTCAGTCCAAATAACAAAGAAAAATCAACTGTATAACATTTATTCGACACAGTACATTTTAGGCCAACATCTTAACCATATATGGTCCTTCGAGGTGGTAACCGATCTTCGCGTAATAGTTCCTAGTGCCGACACCGGAAATGACGGCCATTTTGTCGGAGCCATGTTCCTCGACAGCTATACGTTCCGCCTCCTCCATCAACAGCATACCGAAGCCCTGATGCTGGAATTTCGTTGGATCGCGAGCGTTCACCTGAAAAACAAGGTGATGTTTTTAATAATGACATAGAACTATAACATTTTCATTGATGTCACTTTATAACATGTTAAAGCACTTTATAACATGTTTTTTATATATTATATATTAGCTGTCGTTTTTACACACAGCTTCGCTAAAAAACTTTTTTAACCTGCACATTATTTGACACTCCTGATTAAAACTATATCCCCTCCCCCCTCCACTCACCGGCACAACAGAGCCGTACACGTGCAGCTCCCGCACAATACTGCACTGGCTGAAGGTGGAACCCTTGCCCGGCTTCAGCTCGGGCCGGTACGTGTCCTTGGCGCACTTGCGCAGGCGCAGCAGGCCAACGAGGATGTCCTGGTCGGGGTCCTCGTAGGAGAGGAACGTCTCCCAACCGCCGTTCGCCACGTAGTCGCGACGGACCAGTTCCACCTGTGGTTTAATTATGAGTTTTATCATAATTAAAGTACATATATTTATGGACATCAAATCGCACGAGATACATATGAAAAGGATTTATGTTACGTCTTAAATTTTTAATAAATTAAATTAATGGAAAGCAACTATCGCAAAAACAAAAATTAGTGACTGAAATAGCCTTTCACATAAGAATGAATTTTTTAAACAGTTAAATCCATATACAAAACCACAAGTTTCACAGACTTTTACATTTAAGTAAACCAAATTTACAGTCTCCTACCAAAAAAAAAATCTTGACTTAAGTTAAAAAACACAAAAATAAGGAATTTTTTTTTCTAAACCCACCTCATACGGCCTCACTTTATTGTGTATCTCCTGTATCCCCACCTCCCTGGTCCTTACATCTCGACAATCGGTTCCCAGATCGGCCATTCGCTGCAGTGCCAACTCACGCAGGTTGCCATGTTCCACACCCGATGATACTAAAGGCATCGGAATGTCTCTCTGCACTCTGAAATTGGTGTTTTGGTATTTAAAAAATATTAGTATGTAGTAGAATCTTCTGTTATTATTATAAACGTAATATTACATACGTAGTATGTATGTATGTATGTCGATTGATTGGACAACTGGAATAACACATAGGCAAATTTTTATACCAATACTCCTACGGGATACAGACGTACGCGAGTGAAACCGCAGGGCGCAGCTCGTAAATGAATATCAGTGAAAAGTATAATAGAAAATTTCTGCTGTTTTTGAAAGTGACTGTGTAATTGTGGCTTATACATTCATTCATGTGCAAACTAAACTAAAATAATTAATGTTACATGCACAAAAAAGTATATAAAAATTTAACTTCTTTATCATTTAGAAGTGCATATAAAAACATTCTATGAAAACATTCAACTTCCATGAGTAATTAAGTTGCTTTTTTTCACTGCATTTCAACAAAAACAAATTGCAACTAGGTTTTTCACCATAACTATATGCTAGCTTTACTTCTATATAAGACTGTGCATCTTGGTTTTATATCAATGCTTTAAACACCCATCTTCAAAGTATATACATACGTATATACACGCACCTATAAACCCTTGTCCACGGCGGCACCAGAGCCAGAATCTTTGCGATCAGATCCACCAGTGTGGATGGTGGGTAGCTCTTGTATCTCCCTGTCTTCCACAGCTCATACAACCCGGTGCCCCTGATCACCAGAGTGGGGTATATCTTGAGCCCATCGGCCCTAAACGCTGGGTTCTCAAAGAACTCCTTGAATTGTTCTACATCACGGTCGAGGTCCACGTTGGGCAGGTCGGGCATCATGTGTGCTACGATCTGTAATTTATTGTAAATGCAATTTATGGATGTCCAGGTCAAGGCCTTATGTTAAATTTTAAGGACATTTGTAAATTGTATCTCTCAGACTCCTTTAGACTCAATTCCAACACACTCTAAAAGAATGCACAATAATTTCATGAGTTTATCTTAGTATCCTGATAAAAACCACCAAGATTGATATAAATTTTTTTAAGTATATTCTGTACAAAAGCAAATGTAATCATTGCGTTGATTCCATGATTATAGTGTGTTGATTAGTTTTCTTAACTATACTTTTAAGGTTACCTACCATAAAGGTTGATGCTTTTCAAAATGAAGGACTAAGTAAACTTAAGTACCAACCTTAAATCCAGCATCCTTGGCCAAATTGAAGTTCTCACAGACTGCTTTCACTGTATGGCCTCTGTTAGTGTCCCTGGCAATGTCTTCATACACAGACTGCACACCTATCTCCAACCTGAAAGCACAGATAGTAATAAAATAAAATATCTTTTTTATTATGTGGTATTATAAGACTATTGACATACTAATATTATACAATGCAAAACTTTATTGAACTGATTAAACAAATTTTTTACTAGAAGAAAACTACATCATTAACAAGAACTTTTTTTACAATCTGGCATACCAAGATTAAGCAGAAACAGAATGCAGAAAGAATCAAATATGGTTACTATACATTATAAGTATTATACTTTTTATTTGCAATAATATAAAAGCTTTGCAGTTAGTGAAAATAACAAAACCCCCAACAACTCCAACAACCAATTTAGTTTAACACATTATTTAAATAATACTTGCCTAGTACACCCATAGTTAAGCATGTCGCTCATATGCCGTTGCAGGCAGTAATCCGGCCTAGTCTCGATAGTGATGCCAATACACTTGGTTTTGGCCTTCTCTGAGTATTTCACAGCCTCAGCAACACTGCTAGAAGTGTGGCCGGATAGTGCATCATGGAGATTCCTACAAACAGAAATAATATGTATGCTTGCAATACAGCAGATTAAGCTCTTATAAAAAATTATTGTGCAAGGTACTCCTGTCAATTAGATCTATGGTTCTGGTTCAATAAATTTTTGTGTAGTTGAGACATTATTTATAAATTATTGAACAAAATATAGAAATTGGTAATAATATATTGTTGCAATCAAATTTACAGAACAGTGGCATTATTTCAAGGAGTTATATACAAAAAGTAATGCTCTCACCTTATAAAGTAGTCCCTATATTCCTCCGGCAAGCTCATAAAAGTGCCACCCATAACAATGAACTCCACTTTATCAACACTGTGCCCCAGCTGTTTCAATTGCTCGATCCTGTGACGCGTCTGCAAATACGGATTGTAGCGGGCTCTTATAGCTCGCATGGATGTCGGCTCATAGCCCGTGTAACTCTGCGTGGAGTATTCGAAATCAGAATCCGGCCCGCCGGGGCAGTACACGCATATGTTGCCTGTAAAATTTATGTGCGGACAACGGTGCGGCTTACACATCACGGCAACGACCGCAATCCCAGATGCCGTTCGTATCGGCTTCGCTTTCAGCTTAGGCAACAGGTAACTCTTCGCATCCGATGGCACGGCTGCTATGATGTCCACCAGTCTTGGAGACGTATCCAGACCGTACTTCGACGAAATCCTCGTCTTCATTTTGTTAAGGTTAACATCTTTTCCCTGACGATGCGCCGCCTGCAGCTCTTGTATTATCTCCGATATAACGATGACCATTTTCTCCTCTTTCGAGATGTCCGGCATTGGCTTCTTCTTCGGCATTTTGATATTTTATTGCACAAATTTCGCGTGTTTTCACAAAAACCAGCCGCAATTAAACAGTGACAATTGACAACTAACAGATAGCTGAGCGCACGATCAATAAATATTTCTGTGTTGCTATATTTAATTATTAGCTAATTCTAAACTTCACGGATTTTATACAATCGATATATATCTGACAAATAAATATCATCATTCCCGATCGCGAAACTGTTAAATGATACTTACTTATAAATTCAATGAGAAAGTATCGATAGTATATCAAGAATTGGGAATAATACGAAACATGATTCAAGATTTACTTTACAGGAATGATATTAATGCTATTCACTTACTTGACTACATTCACAGGTGCCCATTCTGTACTTTGCCGACGCCTATAATTCGACGAGAAATCACATAGAGCAGAATTTGTCAATTTCTTAGATGAATCCCCGAAACGCTGGAAGCCGTATGGCACATGACCAGCAAATCCTGTGATTAAAATTGTCCATATCACCATAATTTTCCACCCAAAACATGTATCAATGTTCTATAATTAATAGTTGGTAAAACAAATAATGTTATGTATCCTTACGAATTGACTCGGCTGGGTTATAACCCCAAATTTGATTTCGGACAAAAGACTGATGAATTTTACCGTACGACATAGATGAATATAAAAAATAACGCCTTAAGAAAAAATTATCTAAATTGCCTATTATGAATTTTGATTAACTGTCGTGTCATTATAATCATAACGTATCCATGGTTACTATTTATTTCTGACATATATTTTTAACGGCTGAACATCACAACTTTAGCAAAAAGTAAATATAATGTGTTATATCCACTATTTTTATTATTAGATTTTTTTTTCACTTATTGTTAGCATGTTTTCCGTACTCTCACCTTTCTTAATATATTTCTGGGGATCTGAATTTTCCATGAAGTACGGACTGATAGAATGAGAAGCTGGTGAAAGTTTAGGCTCGTCCATCGGCAGATCTCTGAGTATTCCCGCACATTCAGGTCTCACCACCACTAAGGGTAACTTGAATTCAGCAGTCGCGGACTAAACAGAAATTAGAAATTACATTTGTGAATAACTTGTATATTTTTGTCGATTCGTTCTCTGCCATGATTCTATCGCGCAGCAATTCGAAAATCTTCTCGAACATTCTTCCACACTCATATCTTCCATTCTTCTCTTCTGTTGTTAAAGAGGTGTGGTATCACTCACGAATCTGTCAACCAAGTCCCAAGGCTTTCCTTTGCCCTCTTGCAAGTCTACGACTCTTTCTAGCTGGTGCCTAGCAGCTCTCTGGTTCAATTGCGACTTTTGAAATTCGGACAAGGCTTCAGTCGCTGACACGGTGTATCTTTGTCCAAAATGTGCGTTCAGTCGTGGAAGAAAGCCTAATAATTGAAAGAGGGTCCTTAATTTAGGTGTTATCAAAATCCAGGCATTCAAAAAATCTTTTTTTTTCAGTATTTGTTTTGTTTATGACAACAAAAAAAAATACATTTTTGTTGATTTTCATTTTTTTTTTTTTTTTTTTTATGCCATAGCGGGCAACTGAGCTGGTGGTTCGCCTGATGGTGAACGATCACCACCGCCCATGAACATTTGCATAGGTAGTGCCTCTGCGAATGCGCTGCCCGCTTTTAGTGGGTAAGGGAAAAGGAACGGATTCATGACAGGAAAGAAGGAATGGACTGGGACGGGAGAGGAAAAGGAAATAGGCCTCCGGCTCCCCCACTCACCGTACGAAACCAGTGGCGTGCCACTATTTCACGCCGGTTTTCTGTGGGGGTGTGGTACTTCCCCGGTGCGAGCTGGCCCAATTCGTGCCGAAGCGTGCTCGACTCCCACAATGTTGTACAATGGACATTTATGTAATTATTCTCCTAACACAACCTCGACTGGTCCATCTATTATTACGAATGCATATATTACTGATCTCGTAAATCCTCTTCGTATTAGGTCAAACAGTATCTGAGTGCACATTTAAATAGGCATTATACAGGCATGTATTGAACATTACGATCCTGTTCCTCCGAGTGGTAATTGTTAATGAAGCGACTCCCGTTAGCGACGCCATCTGATAGCGAGATCTGGCGCTGATGATGGCATGATACCGTATTTGCGATAATTGTAGACTGTCAGATTTGCTGTTATTCTCCGTCTATTTGACTTTATGCGAATGATAGATAATTGCATGTTTCGTTTTTTGAGTAATTACCGTCTCGTTGAGTACCATACCCTATACAGTTTATAATTGCTCGTTTGTAATTTAAAAAATGACCATTCATAAACACTAATTGTAAAAGTATACGACTACATCATTTATTTTTTTATTTAGTTTGAGTTTTGACTTTAGGTTGTGATGTTAAAGACAAAACTGATGAAATAACTCAAAAGTTTTTTTTAATAAGTCATAAGTAATATTACTTAAGTGTGAGAGATATATTAAATACTACTTTTATGAAAAGCAGAATTACAGGCTATCTAAAGAAATCAGCTATATCGCCCCTTATGACAAAAATTATTAAAGACGGCATATTTTTTTAATTTCCATACAGTATTTTAATAATGGGGTCTTCGTTTCATTTAATCAAAATGAGGTTCCCGCAGTATTGTCGATGTGAAGGAACATTTTGTAACACGCGATAATATTTAAACCTATTTGGAAGTTGCAACAAATATAACAGACTGCATGATCAAACACGGCTTACGGTCAGGAAATCAAGAAATTCCACTAATGACCCAGTGACTCAACGACGTGTATTGAATCACTTGCTAGGAGAACTTAACACTTCGCTTAATGAAGCTACTTAATTTACTAGTAGTGTTTTGTCAGAGGTGAAGAAATGTAAAACATAATAGTACCAACCAAAATTTATATGTACACAAAATAATAACCTTCATTCTTAAAAACGACATCTCAATAAATCTCAATAAATTCAGAGCCTCAGGTTTCCTGAGGATCCTTTTTTTGGCACACGCAGCCACACATAATTGTTTAGTGTAGGTTTTTATTTTTCTTTTTTTCTTCTTTTCTGATTTATTGTATGCTGTTGTTTTCTATTATGATCTGTTGAGTATGTGTGTGTATGTCTGTGTCAAAATAAATGCTTCTCCTTTCTTTCTATTTTATTCTGTACTGCCAAGTATTGCGACCCTACTAGTACATTGTGTTACCTACGTATTTATTATAACTATAGTGATATTTTAGACCAGACCAAAAATAAGGCGTACAGAATACAGAATAACAAAACCCTTTGCAGTTTGCTTAATATAATTATGTCACTGGATTAAGCGTAATTATGAGGCTGTCACTTGGTATATTACTTGTCACATCGCAAAAATATCGCTCTGTTGAAACACTTTAGATTAATGATAATACATATTGATGCGACGATTCTAGCACACGTTGTGAAAAACATGACGCGTTTTTTGTCACGTTTCGTAACTGCCTCCTATTTATCTTTTAATCCTTTTAAAGCAATGATCCTCATATAAGGCTCGACGTTACTCTTATATAAGATTAAATTACATTTGAGACAAGTAGGTACCGTTTATTTTATTAAGAGAAATACTGTATAAAATAGTGGTATTTTCTTTGTTTGATTTGATTTTATGTGTGTATTAAAGACGAAATTAATAATTCTCATAACGAATTATAAATGCGCTTTCTTTACAAGATTTGTTATAAAGTTTGGAACTCTTTATAGCGAAGATGGCCACGAGCAAACTTAAGTATCTAATCGGAAAGAATAGATCGCAGGATAAAACCGATATATATTTTTAAGCTCCAAACAATAAAACCTCAATAAGCAGTGGTAAGCAGTGGCGGCTCAGTGCCAATAATCTCGGATTTAAAATCGAAAAGTCGGGGGTTCGAGACTAAGCGAGCGTGCAGGAAATAAATTGTATTTAATTTTTTGTAATTTATTTATGCTTGAAACGATGAACGAATCGTGAGGAAACCAGCATGTCCAAGTATCAAAAGTTCCACGACACGTAACATCTGCCAACCTACATTGGGCCAACGTGGTGGATTTATTGGCCTGAACACTCATAGGAAGCCCGTGTCCTAGTGATTTAGAAACATGCATTTAATTAAATATTGGTAATTGATCATACCTTCATATCCCGGTATCATCGGATGCTTGTACACAGGATCGCCATTTCGAAACCGTGCGTTGACAATATCCACATCCGTTTGTGCTGGCCGGAATATCTATACGAGAAAACCAAAATATGACAAAATATTATAACAATATTGTTATACTCAGTTAAGTAACATTGAGTTAATTTATAATAGTTAAAGCGTGTGAGGGGCACTCTTATTTTTCCTAAACGGATTTTTTCTATAAACTTTTTATAGTTTTATGAAAAATTTAGATGATACTTTTCAAAACTAAAATTGAACTACGCCCATTTTAATTTTACATGTATTAGTAGTAATTCCTTTGTTTTTATACACATGTAAGGGTTTCATGATGTAATCTGACCGGCCACCTGGGTTTTTGGCGTGACGCTGTAGGCACCAGGTGGTCTGGAGGGCTGTTAAAGTGAATAGATCCGTATCGAAAGCGTGCCATATTCATGAATATTCATTACAAGGACGTCCAAAGCAGAAAGTAGGTTTGTTTGCATTTTCAACCGACGTCCCAAAAAAAACGAGGGAGGCTATCAAATACACTGTATGTTTTTTTTGGGTTTGTTACTCGATATCTCCGTGGATTTACAACCGTCTGATGATGATTCTTTTTGCGTTTGATATGAAATTGTTATCATTTGGTCATTGCCATGTAAGAATTTTGAATGGTACCTACCCAGGGATATCAGTGATCTTTTAAAAAAAAATTGTATTTCACGCCATAATTTACGGTACGCATTGCAAATCAGGCGACACCGCAAGGCCATTGTTGTTGTGTTTTGTATTTAATAAAAAACAAAATAAATTAAGAACAAAACACTTTTCACTTACATTTTCTTACAAACGTAACAAAATATGGGTAAAATTATAACAACAATTATATGACAAAGCTATAAATCTCATAACATTTCCCAAGTCAATAAATTTTATTAGTACGATTGTGACAGTACAGTATAGTATTATGTTATCTGTGACAGTAATAAGAATGAATGAATGAATAGTACATTGTGTTTCACAAATAAATTGACACATACGTGTCAGTAACGGGTCCCTGCAATGCAATGCATGATAATGTTCAAGTTCAAAGAAATCAAGTTATTAATTAGTACTATGGATAGACCCTTCACTAAAGCGACTCGGCGGAACGCAGTGGGGATTTGGTCGGTAGGAATCCCACATAACCCGCGGCTCCTGCCCCGGGGGACGTGGGTATCTATGCAAGACTCCAGTAAAAGTTAAAGAAACGCACCCTGTAGGGAAACCCAGGTTAAACCCTTTCGTTATGGAGGAAACCCAATAAGCACTCGTGTTAAATCTATACTAACATTATAAAACTGAAGAGTTTGTTTGCTTGTTTGTTTGTTTGAACGCACTAATCTCAGGAACTACTAGTACGATTTGAAAAATTCTTTCAGTGTTAGATAACCCATTTATTGAGGAAGGCTATAGGCGGACTGCTAGTTGGAACTATAGAGTAACCTGTGACTCAGGCAGCGGAGTGACGGAACGTAGCGGAGTTTAGTCGGTAGGTCAATGCTTCTCAGCGGTGTGAGTCCTACATAACCCAAGGCCCTTTCCTGGGGAGCTCTGGCTACGCGTAAAAGCATTCTCCACCATAAAAAAGGCACCAGCTTTCAAATAGAGAATGAATAGAATAATAAAAATCGGTTTAGATACCATACCTGAAAGTCATCAGCCGTCCGGTCAGATAGCACGAGCCTCTCCGAGTGATTCACACTAGGGTCCAAGAGGATCTTGTGCGTGGTGGACCCATATGTGTCGCCAATACGATACTTGTATTCTGGACAGTGGCCCGTGTAGCTGAGGATATTGGAGGAATAATACCGTTTTATCAGGGTTTAGAATTTCGGTCGCGGATGTATTTTAACCAGCTCCGTGGCCCCTTCACTCAAGCGGCAGGACGGAACACAGTGGGGTTTTGGTCGGTAAGAATCCGACATAACGCACGGCTCCATCCCCGGGGGCCGGGTATCTATGCAAGATTTCCCCACTATAAAAAACACTGGTTTTCTGTGAGGGTTCCTTGGTGCGAGTTGGCCCAATTCGTGCCGAAGCGTGTTCGACTCCCACATAGTAAATTGTACATGTAGTTAATTTCAATGATCGATTAAGACTACGACTGAGAAACACTAATAACATACCCAGGAATGTAGTGTGGCTGCGCGATGCTAACGAGGTCTAAAGCCATGATTATGTATTCCAAATGATGATCAACTCATAATTTTTAATAGAACAGCTAACACCGCTAAATTTTGATCGTCCTTTAATTGTATTCAATGTGTATGTGATAGTTCAAAGTTGTGACAGATTTTTGGTTTTTTTTTTGAGTGACATAATAATAAAGTACAAACTTTTTGGGTGTATGTCCTGTAAATTTATCCATACGCAACACTTTGTATATTTCAAATTATTTTATTTTATTTGTAATAGCATTAGCAATTACGATTTTAAAAGAGTTACAGAGGCACGTAGTATATTTTAAAAGTTCATTTATAAATTTTTGAATTACTAAATGGTGAACCCAAACAAAATTTAATATTTCAAGTAGGTATGGAAAAATAAAAAATAATTATGGTATTTTAGATTTCTTAAACATTTTAACATGATTTAATCGAAGGAATAAAGTAATTAGTTAGGTATACATTAAATTTAGTATACAAAAAGAGATAAAATTTTCAAAGTAATTTGTTATAATTTAAACAGTACAATTTATCTTCTATTTTATTTATCTCTCTAAAAAACAAAAAAATACGCTACGATCACGAAATTATTGTATTATCACTGATCTTTGATAAAATATAAAACTAATAGGTGAAGTTAAAATGAAAACTTGAATTCTAATTTTATTGTGTTTTATAGTTATATTATTAACACTATAAATATTACTAAATTAATTTACATCTGTAAATCAGTCATTTATTTTCGTTCATTCATTTTCTGCAGCAACAGTTCCCTGTCGCTAGCGAATAGCGATCGCTTCGACCATCGCCTATCTTTCATTCACGGTTCAATGTAACCGCCATATTGGTTTAAACCACCGGACGGTACGGGCGTGTTTTACGGTAGCGCGTGCGTCAAGTGACAGCTAGTAACGATGAAATCAAAACTTTCAGAAACATTGTTTAGACACTGTGTTTACTAATAAAGTCATTTCGTGAAACGACCATTACTGTGGTGGAGTGTTTGAGTAAAATTTGAAATTACAAATCTGTTAGCTGTGACTACGGCGGCTTCAAATGTAAGCATTCCACGGAGAATGTTGAACTTTGTTTTTTTTTTATTCCGTGATCGTTTTCGATACATAACAAGAATTTTTGTTTAAAGTATGAAAAAGAGTTATTTTGTGGACAGTGGACTGATCATCAACAAATCGTGATATTTTTATACACGAATTATAATTGTGTCTTCAAAGCTTGTGTTTTTGACGAAATTTGCCGATACATTCAAGGTTAGTACTGCAATCATTTAAATATAGACACTAATTAACTAGCTTGATATATTTTAATATGCACTGTTATTATTTAATTCCTGACGAATCGATTAAATTTTATATATTAAAAAAACGCTGCGTTTTGCTGTATTTTTCAATTATTTGATTTTTGGTGTAAATAATAAAACTAGGAGGGATATTGTTAGCTAAGATTCATCCCATCCATTTATATACTTTAAGTACAGACAACAAAAACTAAAGAAATGTGTCTATACATTAGGTAAACAATAAAATCTAAAAAGAATACATTCTTGCAACTTTCGTGTTGCATGAAATTGCATAATTTAAGCATTTATGTTGTCCACATTAACAGCGCGGGCATATTACTAGAAGTATTTTACGTTATTTATAATATTTCTCCAAAGTAAACTTATATAACCTTTATAAATAATTATTCCTAAACTATTTTCAAATTGTCTGAACTAGAGTAAGTTGCAGGAGGCAGCAGCTTTCAAATAAAAAAGTATCATCAAAATCGGTGCATCCCGTCGAAAGTTTTGAGGCTACAAAGCCCAATAAAAACATCCCCCTTCTTTAAATTTAAGTTTTAGTTTTATAGCATTGAAATGCTTTATAAATGAGAAATTTTGAAAGAATAGAAAAAATTTGATCACGAGGCGGGATTCGAATCAGCGTCTCTTGCCTAACCGTAGCACCCCCTCTTAGTTGAAAATCGGTTGATGAGATCTATATATGGGAAGGTAAATGAATAAATAATTATCATATATTTATTTTAATAACAAAAAAATTGTGTTTTATTTTCACACATGACAGAATTGTCAGCATACGAATAAAAACACGAGGAAAACAGAGTAGGTAACAAGTTATTATAAAGATGAAAACAATTATAATAATTTGCCTCGTAATCTTATCTTCAAGTGTGATTATCCAAGGAAAGTAAATGCCAGTAAGTTTTCCATTATAACAGCTTTTGATAACAAGCGATAAGTGCAATGTCACAATTAATCTATAAACAAACAAGGGCTATGTTTTCAACCGACTTCAAAATAAGGAGGTTATCTTTTCGATTGTATTTATTTGCGTTTGTCACCTAATACTGTTAATATAGAGGTGTCTTAATATTTTAAAGAATATTCGTTTATATCACTGAATTGTTCACATTTATTAAAACAAATAAATAATACTTTCATTCAATTAGTAGTTTCAATGCGGACATTGACCTAATATAATCAACAATGAATGAAACAGAAAATTTAAAAACACCTCACTTATACACTATATAACTATATACAAAGGCCGGTTATCGTAAAAACAGTAAGTCAAATGCATTCTAATATTTTCATTCCTAAGGATATTTCTCTACTTGTGTTAATTTCGAAAAACCGGCGAATTAAACCGGAATCTCGATGTTTGTGAAACTAGAGCATTCCATGACTTATTAAATAGACCACAAGTTATTTATCTATCTACGTAGATATTCCCAGTTCGATAATATAAAAGATTGATCTTATCTAAATGGTCAAGAAGATATTTCAAAATATAGACAATTTTATCTCCTTTTAGTCGTAATATTTACGACATCTCATGAAACTTGAGTGGATTGTATTTTGATAAAGTTTATCTATTAGGAGGGCTATATTGAACCCACGTATTGTCACATGCATGACAAAATAAACAATAATCTCTGAGTACTTTGAGAAATTTCAATGCAAAAGTCAACCTAAAACAAGTATGAATAATTAGTTAATATTGACACTAATTGTCTTTGAGCAATTAAATACCGATAGGCCAAGGGCTTAGGTAAATTAATAGTATGATTTACTATAACGACTCGTGTCGCAATATCATGCGAAGATAAATCAACTTTGTTTAAAAAATTTGATTGATACTATGTTTTCTACGAATATAAGTCGTTCAGATATATCTAATTTTCAAATACATTAGAGTTGTTTCCTATTTCGTATTATTAAGCCGCTACATTTATTCACAATGGAAACTAATCGAACGCGATTTCAAACGTTCAAATTTCGAACACTCGAATCATTCGTTCGCTGTACAAACCACAACCATAGAGCACAAAATCGCGCGGCTCATGTCACTACCGCGCAGTATTGGACGGATTTAACCGGTTCGCAAGAGTCGGTTCGCGATTCGAAAAAACGCCCGTGGCCGTTGATTTTCGAGGTCGTAACCCAATTGGGGACCACTCTTTGTACACTTTCTCCGGAGCGTGACGCGCCCAGACTTCATTTCACCAGTAGTACACAGGTGCGATAAGACGACAAGTCGGAAGCAGATTTCGCGTGCATGCTATTTCGTTCACACCTTAAATATTTCGTATAATTTATGTTAAGACGTGGTTAGAATGTTAAACCAGAAATTTGTATGGACTCCGTTTGTGACCACCATGAGAACTTCTTAAAAACTTATACAACATGTTACGTTTAATCTTTTATGGTATAAAAGTTCTTTTATTATTAACCAATATTCAAAAACATCCCTTATTATTTTACACATTAATATAATCTAAAATTTCTCATTCTCATCAAATGTATCACTACACATTTTCTCGCATTCGGAATAGAGAGTGCAAAAACTGCCTATTTCATTCAATTTAAGTGAGCTATCTTTGTTAACATTTCAGTAATCGTACGCAAATGTATTATATTAGATTCAAAAGCAACCGATACAGGTACCAAAATCTTTAACTATAAAAGTACTCTAAAGAAACAATATAGAAGGCCACAACCTCGCCGGTTGCGAATCTGTGAATGACATCAATAATGCAATTGTACCCTATTATTATATGTCAGGTATGCGCTTTGTACATATCTATTTGTGTATAAGGTTTAAAATATTTTACGGTTTTATTTTTTTTCAGCCTCAGACTTTTAACTAGAGTGTCTTTTAATTCATATGTTTGTTTACCAACTTACGTGCACAAAACTTAGCATAATCCACTTATTTCATGTTTTATTCAAAAATACTTTATGAGTGCTACACTATAGTCATTCAATAGTTCATTCGTTCACCGAAGTTTCACTTCGAAAAATCTTACGTATATGAGATTCGACGTTTTTATCAAACTTTTAATTAACCGACTTTCCATTTTAGTAGCAAAATGTGTACTTTACGTTATCGCGTTTCGCCAAAATAAACAGATACCCACTGATAAAAATAAAATCAACTTTCGCAGCGAGATAAAATCATGAAGCAATTTAACACTTTAATTTGCATTTAAATAGTTAAGTAGGTTTGTAATTCGTTTTCAATTATTATTTTAAAATTGTTTAATGTTTTTAATTAATACCATAAACATGAAAATTTTGTGAGGGTGGACGACATATGCATGTGTTTGTTGCTCTTTCATGTGAAACCCACTGAACGGATTTCAATTATACTTCGCAGTAGTTTTGCTTATGTACTAGAATAAAACATACTATAATAACTATAGAAATACTTGCATTTGTCGTGGATGCGTCTGCGTGAAACCGCAGTGCGCACTTAGTTTGGTTTTCGTATTCATGTAGAAATTAGAAGGTTCAGCAATTTTTTTATGCCAGAACATCCTAGTCACCACCACCAGCTTTGTGAAACATTGTAAGATATATACTCAGACCTACCGAATGCGCAAAAATGTCATTAAAATTATTCTAAAAATTAATTGCTTATAGCGAGTGCGACATATGCCAAAGAAACTTTTGGGGAGGCCTATGTCCAACAGTGGACGTCCTAAAAGGCTGCAATGAGAACGAGACAGTGCGACTCGCTAATTTTGTATTCAATAACGAAATTCGAAAATAAAGCTCAATTGATAACACGAGATTTTAATCTATTAATAATTGCTTAGCAACATATTATCACGTATTTACCAACATCAGAAATTGAGGTAAACTTGAGATGAGACATTGTACCTTGTTAATAGTGGATTATAGATGCTAATAGGTCTGATCAACTCCGAATCTTTCTTGAAACGCACAATATAAGTTGTTTTAAATTATTCACTGGGTGTTTCCCGCGGCTTCACTCGCGTGGTAAAGAAGCCTATATGCTTATCCGGGCTATAATCTATCTCTTGTATATTTCATACTAGCTGCGCCTCGCGGTTTCACCCGCGTAAGTCCGGAGCCCGTAGGAATGTCGGGATAAAAAGTTGCCTATATGTTATTCCAGTTGTCCAACTTTCTACGTACCAAATTTTTATTGCAATCGATGCAGCAGTTTTTAATAAATTTGTCGAATTTTATAATATCATCATCATAATAATATTATGATGATGATATTATAAAATCATATTATGACTAGCTATCAAGTTTTTTGCCGATTCTTCTCGGTAAAAGCGAAATTTCGAATTGGTGGCATGTAGTTTAAAATATATATAATAACTAGCGGTCCGCCCCGGCTTCGCCCGTGGTACATATATAGCCTAGAATTTTTCAAATCGAACCAATAGTTCCTGAGATTAGCGCGTACAAACATATAATATATTAATAATATTAGTATAGATAAAATAACAATTCGTAAATACAATATGTATATGTAATGAAACTTCCTTTTAGAAGCCAGTTATAAACAAACATACCTATCACCAAAAGCACATTATCAGAACAGGAACCTCTTCACTGTTACTGTGAGTATGTCAGTATAGGCGCAAAAACCTCTATGCCCTTAAGGACGCCACTTAATGTCTTACTCAAACCTTTTTATTCTCATGAACTTTTACCAAGTGTGCACTTGTGAAAGAGATGTTCATCTCAAGAATGAAAGCAACCTGCAACTACTCGTATGTATCTATCCAATACTCAACTGATTCTGTGATAACCACTTCACTTTAGCAGCAGATGTTTGCAATCTCAAGCGTCTTATTGATAGCTTATCGGGGGGACAAAAATTAAGATTTTGAAATAATTATTGCGTGTAACTGAAAAGCTATGATGTTATGTTATTATGTATGTATTATTATGTATATGTATATTATGTATATATGAGTTTTGAATTCTAAATTATTTCATAATGTATTAGTTTAATTCTACACATGAGTTTTTTTAATAAATAACACTAAATTACAATTATAATGTATTGCCTTTAAATTAAACTCAAACTACCTTTAAATTCAACTCAAACTCGAAGCATTTATTCATTCAACTAGACTACTCATAGAAGCACTTTTGAATCGTCATATAACACAGTTACAGAAGAGTCGGCAAGAAACTCTGTAAAAATCTCATTCCATTTCCATGATTTTGTCGAATATTGCATATCCACGCCACTATCAGAGAAATATTATTGACTACCTTTACGCCCGCGTAGAATTCGCTTATATCGCGCGACATAATAAGGAGTTATATACGGTTTGTTATTTTCCACGTTTAGTTCCATCTTCATACCAATGAACGATTTTGATGAAACAAGTTTCATCAAAATCGGTTTGATAATAACGAACTTTCATACAAACTTTCATCCCCTCCTTCAACCCTTTCTACCTTTTTTTCGCGATAAAAAGTATCCTATGTCCTTTCCCAAGTTAAGTTCTCTCTTCATACCAAATTTTATCAAAATCGGTCCAGTGGTTTAGGCGTGAAAGCGTCACAGACAGACAGAGTTACTTTCGCATTTATAATATTAGTAGGGATTATGGTATAAAACGTTCATCGATTTTATGATACTTTACATATCTTCATTCTATTGACCATCTCAATGCATTTGACCCCCAAATAGTCCGTTAGTTAACAACGGTTTCAAAACTTTATATTTTAATAATAAATACATGAACTAAATTGGCTAAACGGTGACGAAACTTTGAGATCACTGTGCTGAGTAAATACGACGAAATAAATGTATGAAAAGAATTCGAAACAATATTAAATTACGTCATCTATTTATCATCTTTATGTATGGATGTTGGATTATCTTCGGAATTTTCGATTGCCGCCAATTAATGTATTTATCGATAGATAGTATTTTATTAATCTAATCATGATGTTATATCAATAAAATTTCTTGAAGCCATACAAATTTGTCTATATGTTTATTTTATAAGGTAGGGTTACAAATTTTGTTTATTTTATTTGAGTACTGATCCAATCATAAACATTTCATTATTAAAAAGCTGTATAGGAATTCAGGAGTGACATGAGATGAGACAGAAAAACAGACAGAATTACTATCGCATTCATATATTAGTAGGGATTATTGTCTTAAAACCATATTCACTCTCCATTCAACCAAGCCAGAACATAGAATAAACCATAAACAAAAGATTTATCTCACATCTTCCCGGAAACTGCAAAACGTGTGATATTTCTCGGCCATTTATCTCTGGCTGATAACGTATATTTCGACGCTTTATGTTGTTTTGTAATGTACCTTTAGCATAGTTTCTCACAACCATTCTATTATTTGTAGGTTACTAGATAAGCAAAAGATCGGACATGATAGCGTGTTACTCGTTCACAGAGCTACCAATTTCCACTAGATTCTTCTATTTCGTCACTGTAGAACCTCAAGAGTAATTACATGTTTCATTATGTGATCTTAAAACTCAGATAGCGTGTTACTCGTTCACAGAGCTACCAATTTCTACTAGATTCTTCTATTTCGTCACTGTAGACCTCAAGAGTAATAACATGTTTTATTAGATTTGTGATCTTAAAACTCAAGTAGTTTCTAAGTGAATTAAACTTACAGACCACATTATTAGAATATATATTTCTTTAATAAAAGTATACAGACACTAAAATGCTCGACACAAAATAATAACAAACAGTCACTTCAAATAACTAACGGATATTCCATTCACGAGGTTCTATTCGTTAAAATACATGACAATATTCGTTGAAAGCAATCAGTTATAAATATATTACTGCTTGTGTTACAAGCAATGATACACCCTGTCTATAAAAAGCGTCTATGTATACTAAAACGCTTATTGTCTAGAAACAACGTATTCTATACTTGGAAGTTGAGGACAAAGAAGGACTGCAAGTTTTTCTCACACAAGTCGCAATTTAAAATGCATTACTGCGTCCGTAGCAAGTTCTGATACACTACAACACATTACAACATCAATGTACGTAACATTTATAGATATAATCGTTCATAGATACAAACTGCTGAGGTGTTTGTGTGTGATCTCTATGAACTTTTGCTTGCCCAAGATTTCAACAAGACTGAGTCACATAGGACATTACTGTATAAGGACATCTGATTCATTGTGTTTTAAAGTTATTCTCAGAGAAATGTTGTAGTAATTGTGCTATGTCACGTAAGGTACAGTGAATTCATAACAGATATTTTTAAAAATGCAATAATTTATCGATATTTTTGACTAACATAATAGGTTGCTAATTCTGGGCTCATAAGTTTTATTTACCTGCTTGTGTCATAATGACCAGACTTACTGAGAACTATTTACGACAATGGCAATATAAGGAAAATCAATACGTAATACAGAGATACATGTATAAAAATCCAATTATTGATCGCAGCCTTCCAAACACATTTTCATAGCTAATCGCATTTAATCTACCCAAATCCAATGAGGTACAAAAAGCGACCATAACTCACATTAACAAGGCGCATTTTCCAACACTCCTACCGCGTTTACATTATTTTAGGTAGCATTACAGATAAGATAGTGTATGCTTTCCTCATATAATAACGTATTCTGCAAAAATACATTGTCCAAGAGAACCAAGGCTACAGAAACGCGCGAACAAAGAAATGAATCATTGCAACGAGGGTTGAAACTGGGTTTACCCGGTTGCATGTCAATTGTTAATTTGTTAAATGAAACGTATACAAATACCACACAAATACTTAACGTTTTGTATTCGGTATCAGTGACATTAATATGTCAAATACAGGATAATCCTGGTAATGCCTGATGCATCACAATATTTAGATTTACCTACTGAGAAAATGGGAAAAAAAATTCCTATCAAAAACAAAAAGAATCACGCCAAATGGCTGAAAACTCACTCAGATATCGAGTTAAAAATATAAAAAAACTACACTCGTATTGGGATTTGGGAACCTTCATGGTTTTTCGGACGTCGTTCAAAAACTGTTTAAAGAGCCGTATTTAAATATGATATTTAATAATAATAAAAAACAGGCAACAGTAATTCCCCAATTGCTCCGTTTCCAAAGAATATTCTAAAACAACAGACATTCGAACAAAGGTCGTTAATTCTCTTCAGCTGTTACCTTCTATTGTTGGCATTCTTACTTCAAGACAACGTGAAACCCATGAAGATACGCATTACTGTTGTATATTCAGCTGGCGATATTGATTTGCTTCAAGTTACAAATTTTGTGACAGATATAGAAAGGCATATAAACTTGTGTATTTTATGGTGCTATTAAATCCTTTATTAAAACTTAAGAGATTGCTGTAGGTCTATACATAAAATTGGAGCGTCTATTTGTTATTTTATAATACTAAATACATTAGCCGCTAATGTACATTAATTATTAATTAGCAATGTCTAAATATGAGCGGAAAAATACTTAAGAAATCGTCCTTAACATAACATAGACGAACATTTCAGGCGAAATACTTAAAGTGAAATACCATAGCTGTCAACTTCGTGACTGACGTAATACCTTTATCAGTTCTATGGTACAGGAAATGTGTTATCGCGCTACTGTTTTATTGTCAATTTACTCTAACATATTCATTACATATAGTGTTTATATCTCCCCTGTTTTTATACAAAAGCACTGTTAATAAATTAAAAGGCGAACATAACTATGTGACACTCGGAATTACTCCTGAAAAGAAATAAAGATTAGATTTTATTAAGTAGATATACAAATAAACATTTATTGGACTCATTTATTGAAACAAAAGTAAACATACTTAAAAGAAAACCAAAAAAAAACTCTCTAATACTCAACAAAATTGTCTCACTTGCTCGTCTATTGCGTTTAAAAACATTTTAATCCTGGTTATCCTAATCAGAATAATTAAACAACTCATAAATTTATTGTATTGCCAACTAACCTTAATAAGTGTATAAAGTTTTGAATTGAATCTGTCCCTTTAAAGTGCGTCAAAATCGAGTCTAAAGGAAAAAAGAGAATCTTATATAAGCGTGTTAAAAAATAAAGTCAAATGTTATGAATCAAGTTACATATGGAGGCAGCTGTTCACCTCAAATATGCTTAATTTACTGATACCAACTCAATCTTCCATACGCATCAAAGCAATTTTGAAGTTTCCACAAATGAGTTACCATCATCATCATCATCAGCCCATACACGTTCCCACTGCTGGGACACAAGCCTCCTATGAGGGTTCCGGCCATAATCCCCACGCTGGCCAAGTGCGGGTTGGCAGATGTCACATGTCGTCGAACTTTTGATTCTTGGACATGCCGGTTTCCTCACGATGTTTTCCTTCACCGTTTTTAGCAGTGGTTATGTTATCCACATGTGCAGATAAATTGAAAAATCAATTTATTTCCTGCACGCTCGCCCGTTCTCGAACCCCGACTCATCGATTTTTGAAATCCGAGGTCCTCACCACTGAGCCACCACTGTTTTTTTTAATGAGGTACCAATGGAGATAAAACGCATGATGCTCTCTCAGGTACCAAACACTCACGATGACTCCATCCAGTTATAAGTATTGTAACTGTCATATACATAAAACCTTCGAAATAGCCTCCACAGAAGGCAGTGTAAGTCGTGTCGGTATATTGCGCAAGCGTCGTGATCGTTTCAGCCCTGAATGTGTCTCGTGTGGCCCAATTTTTGATTCATTGGTTTGCGTAGGTCTAAATATATTATTCGATGGAGATTTAGCAACATTTCTATATAGTTTTTACTTAATTGTTATATAAATCTATACTAAAATAATATAAAGTTTGAACACGCTAATCTAAGAAACTATTAGACCGATTTCAGAAATTCTCTCACGGTTGGATACTTACCCTGAGTGTATATATATACCACAGAGGAAGCCGGTGCGAACCGCTAGTATTTTATACAGAATTATACAGAAATGCGTTATGCATATGCTATAATAGAAATCAGTCGTTGTACTTTGTTTTTATTCTGACTAGAATAGATTTTGCAGCAAATGGCGACATCAATTCGTACTAGGTACTCCTTATGAGAGACTAGCTGCGCCCCGCGGTTTCACCCGCGTAGTTCACTTCCCGTAGGAATATGGGGATAAAAAGTCGCCTATATGTTATATTATTCCAGTTGTCCAGCTGTCTACGTACCAAATTTCATTGCAATCGGTTCAGTAGTTTTTGCGTGAAAGAGTAACAAACACACACATCCTTACAAACTTTCGCATTTATAATATTACTAGTAGGATTTTCATAGTTAAAAGGATATGTAAAAGGTTATACAGAGTAGACTATTTCGCAGTTCCTCCAACTGATAAGAATAACGTGTACCTACTTTGATTTGGCAAGGCGACAGAATGATAACAGTATTTATTACCTTAAAAAGTACATAAATAATGAAGATTATATGGGTGTGATAACATATTTACTAGTAAGTGTTAAAGTAGTTTAAGGTTACTGATTTTTTAACCAACTTGAAAAATGAACAGTTATCTTTTAAACTTTGGTATTAAATTCTCGGTGCAATATATTTTAACAGTGTATTTACTAGGTGGTGCAAACCTAAGTCGCACATCGGCTATTCGGACTGTTGATAGATTTTTAACTGACTTGAAAAAAAGTAGTTTTGTGTTCGTCTGTTTTTTTTATTGGATACTAGCTGCGCCCCGAGGTTTCACCCGCGTATGTCTGTATACCGTTGGAACATCGGGATAAAAGTTGCCTTTATGTTATTTCAGTTGTCCAGCTGATCTACGTACGAAATTTCATTATAATCGGTTCAGTAGTTTTTGCGTGAAAGAGTAACAAACACACACATCCTTACAAACTTTCGCATTTATAATATTAGTAGGATAGTAGGATTAATAGGATATGCGTAGTATTTTCAATAACATAACTTGACCTTGTCTTTGTCCGATTTCTGAGTCAGCTGAAACTGATATGGGTGTTAAATAATAGATTATAGATACTGCACTATGAAGGGCACTTGGTATTTGCTATAGAGTATAGAGCTCTCTATGGCTGTTACAAATCGCTTGATAAGCGTATAAGGATAATAATCTATATTTGATATTACTTGTGTTGGTTATTGAAATTAAAATTTCCTTTGGTTATTAATGTAAATAATGAGAAAATTAAGTGCAACTGCAAAAAATGGTTACCCATCTAATTTATAACCGTGCCGACTCTTTTTGCCTGTTTTTTACTATTTAGGGCGGCAAGAGAAACACAACATTGATGAAAATTTTAACCGTCTTACTTTCAGGATTCATGAAATACAGACTGGTGATTGACAAACGGACAGACAGACAGACAGATGGACAGCGAAGTCTCGAGTAATAGTGTCCCTTATTGTTTTACCCTTTGTACCCTAACGACCCTAAAGAGAACAAGTTAAGATTTAATTACGTATTATTCTAGCTGTGTTAAAGAGGTCACAAAAATTAGAAATTTGCATAACGCAGAAAAGCAATCTCGCCTCGAAACATCGATTCAAACCATAGACATTAAATTATACGGAACAATTGCTTGTACAAATTGTTTTAGGTATCCGGAACCGAACAGGAAACTCTAACTAGGCGTAGTTGTTTTGAACCAGTTATTTAATGAAATGTGACGTAATCTATACTAATATAGCTGAAGTGTTTGAACGCGCCAATCTCAGGAACTACTGGTCCGATTTGAAAAATTCTTTCAGTGTTAGATAGCTAATTCTACAAAAATGATGCGAAAACGAGCTAACCTCAAACAAATAAGCGCCCGGCTTCGTCCGTGGTACATATATAGCCCATGTCACTCAGTGAAGTTGCAACTATCTAATAGTGAAAGAATTTACATCGGTCCAGTAGTTCTTCTGTGAAGACATGACAAACATACATCTTTGCTCCATTTAATATTAGTAAGACAACGCACATGCGTTCCGAAATATTCTAATAGTGATTTATCATTCAATGTACGAGGCACAAAAATGCGAAGCATGCCGGCCGGGGCACAGGTAGAGGACCCGCGGACTGGTTTACGTGCACTTTTTCATCCGTTGTCGGTTAGGCGGTTCATTTAGCTCAATAGATACCCTTTGTGGACCTTTTGTCATGTGAGTATGCGAAATTCTAATGCCCCACGAATATTGAAAATACGAAACCACTGAACAGAGTTGGATGAAATTTCGGTGAGAGATCTTTTGTGAACCGAGATATGGATAGTTTATATCCTGAATCCGGCAGGAACTATGTGCGGAGTAGCTTTTTCTATGACAACGCGCGCAAAGCCGCAGGCGGAAAGCTAGTGACTAATAAACCGAGGATCTAAATTATACTTAAATAAAAATGAATCGCCAAATATGTTGCTAAGCGTTAAACTCACTTACCTGGTATATAACTGTTAGTGAACCTAAAATAAATAAAAATAAAAAATTAACTCGAAAACGGCTCAACCAATTCGAATATTTTTAAACGTTTTTATTAAGGCACAGGGAAGGTTTTTGCATCAAGAAAATGTACCACAGGTGAAGCCGGGGCGTACTGCTAGTTTAATAATAAAAACAAACACTATAACGTGTCGTCTTTATCTTTAATATATTTAAATTTCTTTCTTTGATGAGACGTTATCTCTCGATTTATACATACTACCCGCCCGTCCAGTCTTCGTCTTTGCAAATGCAGCGTTCTAATAGCGAAAGTAGTTACTCCATGAAAACATCACAAACATACATACAAAAACACAACTATAGATTGCCAGATACAAATAAATCGATTCTAAATTGAAAACTCGTCAAATAGACATGAAAGACATTTACGAAATATTTCCCGTTATTCGCCAGCTCAATTGATAACAACCGGTTTAGTGAATTTATAAATTTCATCGAGAAAGTTCGAGCGTAAAGATTTCTCAATATTTCACATTTGATTAATCAATTTCATTGCGATAGATATGAATGGCATTTAATTTCCTCTATAAATGAGTTGATTTATAAATGTGGGATACTAAAAATTTTACTTGATTTATCTCCCAACGTTTCTTATAAACAATGGAAATAAAATAAAAAGAGAACTTAAAATTTATTTTAAGATAGACAGTTCAAATTTTAATTTCAAATATGAAACTAACACGCACCTATTTTTATAACCTTACAAAGATATGTTATTGTATGTATATTTCTAATGTTTTCACACAAAAACCACAGAACCGATTTCAAAAATTCTTTCACAATTACAAAGCTGCATCATCACAGAGTGACAAATGCTGTAGATATGTACCACGGACAAAACCAGAGCCAACAGCTAGAAAATAAAAAATATGATCTATTTACCTACACATACTAAGATTCACCAACCTTCCGCACCAACAACTAAAACTCAAACGGCAATCTAAATTGTCTAGAATTCTAGAACCAACAATATAACTTAACCACTCTTTAAACGTTAAAGAGAATGCCTATACCCATATTAGCCTCTAACGGCTAGACCCACCATCTCGATGCATTGTTCAAACATTAAAAGCACCCATTACCCGCACATAGCAACCGGATGTCCATAAAAGAAAGGGGCCAAACGATTATGGCAACACCAACGTGCCTTTGCTAATTCTAATAATGGACAATGTGTTGGAAATATTGATATATATTATAATATTCATATATCCTTCGCGTATTATCTTTCACTCGAGCCATATAGGTGCTTATTTCTAAGCTATAAAATGTTATTGAAATGTTAATGAATGAATCTTCACAAATCGTACGGATTGCACATGAAACTTCCATTTTAATTAAATATTTGTAAAAAATCAATTAAATACTATAAATATGTGTAAACCTGTTCTATTTCTTGTATCTATTTTATATTAATTAATTAAAAAGAAATCCATTAATCGATGATTTGTGCATTCGTAATTTTTCGCGCTACCTTTTCTCAGATATTTAAACGAAATTTGAATCATTTATTATCTGTATTATAGTACACTTTCTGCGCCCCGCGGTTTCACCCACGTAAGTCTGTATCCCGTAGGAATATCGGGATAAAAAAGTTGCCTATATGTTATTCCAATTGTCCAGCTGTCTACGTACCAAATTTCATTGCAATCGGTTCAGTAGTTTCTGCGTGAAAGAGTAACAAACACACACACACATCCTTACAAACTTTCGCATTTATAATATTAGTAGGAATAGTAGAAGTAGGATAAGTCATAGCCGGTTTAGAAATTTATATATTCTGCTAGTTTTCGGCCTGCGACTTCGTCTGCGTAGTTAAAGGAAAACATAAACATTTCCGGGGTATTAAAATTATTGTTTTTTAACAATTACATATTTGATATATTTTGAAAAATAAAATATCCAATCTAATATCTATTTCCATATTAAACGAATGCGCCAAAAACTTTCTACGATGGTTATAATATGATAATCTAAGTAAATTATGAGTTTCGATTGACAAATAATTTATAACTTACAAAATAATATTCTCCTTCAACAACAAATCGATTTAAATAAAACATCGAACAATAAATATATTTGATTATTTCGTCTCGATTTATTTGATTTTTTTTATTACAATTTTACAATTAAACAACTATTTGAATCGATTCTTTTTTTATCTATGCCACCCTTACCCGTAATAAAAAAGCGCGGGAGTATTTCTTGTTATAACTAAAAATGCGTTCAATCATTTTGTATAATATGTTACAATTAAAAATATACAATTGAATATGATTGAAATAAATTATATAATTAAACTAAAGATGGAATTGAAAGTTAAAATATTGAAATTTAATAACAATTACGGCATGCGGCGTGCGGCGTGCTTCTCATGTGAATTGGATTAGCCGGTTGCGTTGCGGGCGGGCCAAGGACTGAATACTTAACATAATCTGAAGCCAATAAAGTAATAAAACTAGATCAATTTCGGATAAAACATAATCGATATGCAAATATGGGGTAAAGGTTAGTTCTGGCCAAGGTTATTTAATGGAAATTGTCTGGGGAATGGACCGTTACTGCGCAAATATGAAATTTATGGATGTTGCTTAAATGTATCTATTTTATTTTTTTGTAATTTCAACAAGAAACATATATTATTCTAAAAACTTTTAATTCTAACATGCTTATTCTATGTTACAAGTTATTACTATAAATAAATTCCGATCTTTAAAAATGTAATTGAATGAATAACAATTAATTCAGATCTATTTACCTGTGTATCTATTTGTAGCATTATTATATGCTAGAGCATTTAATTTTCATATTTAAACGAAGTTTTTAATATGTGTTGATGTTTTCCGTGGTGTGCGGAAGCGAATATTACAGAATAACATTTTTAACCAACGAATATTATAAGCTAGGAATTATAATATCGGATACGAGTTATTTAATTTCAAAGTTACAAACAAAGTAAGTTTAGTTAGTAATTCAAACAAACAGTTTAGTTTGTGTGTTGAATAAATTTTCCATTGAAATATTATGACACAAATTCCAGGTGTCATGAATTATGACCAAACCTACTACTATTCCTATTATGTCAATATTAATCAAAATAGTAGCAAAAAGTAAACCGTATCTGATCCACAAATGAATGCAGAATAACTTTTGAATTTTTAATGTTATGTCGTGACTGAGCTATTAAGCATCTCAAGGCGGTCAAACAATACATTCAAATTTGACAAGAAATGCCACATCTGACGCCTTCAAGGGTAATAATATACGCGGGCACCAATACAAATTGATAAAACCATAATGCGTTTAGTTCAGCATCAACTTTGGCATTTATTTATAAACAATAGAGTCGATTATAGCACGCTTTGTCTGCTCCAATGTAACAGACGTGTGCGTGACCTTTTCTAGACCATAAGTCAAGTGTGACCTATTTCTGCGGAATTTTGTCATGGGCTGGTAATTTACAATACGCGTAATAATTTTGTCAAGGTGGACAAGGATAATAATCTCGAAGCTATAATGTCTGTCTAACTTGAAATGTCTCATAGTTATAAATCAGTATAACCTGTTGTTTAGCAGTAGGTTGCCGTTTTTATGGTCGAGTGGTTAACGATCGGACCACCTACGTTGCTACAGCCGAGAAGCCCCTAAACAACCCTTAAATAAATTGCAACAAGGCTATCGCAAAAACGATACCTGTCAAAGCAAAGAACTACCACATGGTTGGTGAGATTACAGAGTGCGATTGCTCTGTGGAATCGCATAAACTTTAGTTAAAATGTTGTCCATTGGAATCCTGTTTGTGTAACCACTTCTTTCAAATGTGTTTTTTTTTTCTCGTCACGAATATAATATGGAGTGGTTTAGCCTCGAGTATTTCGTTACGGAACTGGGTTTTGTGTGACATGGATTATTATACTACCTACGAGAATACGTATTTGAGATAGGTAGGCATTTGAGATACGAAATTATACTGCAAATCCTGATCAATACAACGCTGGCGTAATTGCTGCTAACTGGTTTAAACGATTAATGTTTACGATCGAAAATTAGATACTGCTGCCGATTTTTTCGCCGCACCTGACCTGAGATTTTGGTCGATGAACCTGCCTTTATCTATAAGAACACGTAGCTGAAGAAGAATTATACGCTTCGATAGAAAACCGATTGGAATATTAGCAAAAAGTTGAACAAATTTCGTTCGTGCGCCCAAGCTGTTATTTCTGAATATGGTCAGTGGTAATGTGGATAATTTTCCAATTGCCAATTTCGTCATTAAATATAGTTTTTCTTTTTACGTAGAAGTAACGATCACGAAATTCTGAGGTATGTTAATTGCTTATATTTTACGACCTCTCGCTTATTTGAAATGGGGACGATTGCTGCGTTTATATAACGTACGTTTATGACCAGTTATAATAAAGCTTATGTAGTCCTTATCGCCTTTGTCGTGGTTTTATTTTCATTAAAGATGGCCTTACATTCGCTGACGTAAAATGTGTTTTAAATAACAAAGGTACGAAATGTTTTCTTTTTGCAATATGCACATAAACATATTTTGCTTTATTAAAAACTGTATTTGTTTTTATTTATGCAGTCTGTACTATAAAGAGGAATTTTTTTTTTAATTTTATGTTAAAGATTTTGTGACGTTGTAAGAACCGTTTTTTTTTAATTTACCAATAATAAGTCGTGTTATTTGTAAGTGTAATAAACTATATTTTATTTTTCTCACGAAAAGAGCCGCGACAAGCAGTTAGTCAACAATATCAAAACCAGAATTAATCTAACATCATTTTCAGCTTCAAAGATTACAAACTCAGTCGTGATACTTGCAATTTCGAGACCACAGTTTTCGGTCGACAGCTAAACCGTTATAACAATTTTTAAGTCGCAATGCGTGTCGTACAGCCATTTATCTATGCTAGTGCGTGCTGTTCCAACCGATTGGCTCCGGTCGTCGATATGCTTCGGCGGTCGCGACAAGATGAACAGCCTCAAAATATTAATAAATCTCAGCACCTATGTTTTTCTTTAACTTTTTGAAGCAAATAAACCCAAAAAAAATTACAAGTAGAAGTCTTAAGAATACTCTGAAGTAATGTGGAGATTTCACATGACTAGAATGTGTTATGGTAGGCATTTTCCCAAATGAATTACGCCGTAATAACCAAGCCCTGTAATCGAATAAAAAGTACAATCTCGCTTTTAGCCACCTCCTTTATTATGAGAAGTTATGAAAGTTAATTAATATCCTGTTCACGTAACAGCAATCGTAAAAACATACCGGACAGTCGGTCAATGTGTTTCACGCACAAGGCGCATTTCCTCTGTCTCCGTTTTGCTAATCACTAATCATAGATTCAATAGGTTTGCGTGTCTTGCTGTTTTTCCTGAAAGAAAAGTGGGATGTATCATATATGCTAGCGTATATGAGGAAACGTCAGTTGTACGATACGATTTTGACAGGGTGGTATTCTGGGACCACTGTTATACCTAGTCTTGCCATAAATATTGTAATAAAGAAAAAAGAAAATTGTTAACTGCAAATAACATTTATTACT
>NC_052112.1:2117439-2125602 GCF_012273895.1 Zerene cesonia | reverse complement strand
TAACATATAGGCAACTTTTTATCCGGATATTCCTACGGGATACGGACTTACGGGGGAAACCGCGGAGCGCAGCTAGTGACCCATAAAATGAATGTCCCAATCATTGTTTACTATTTCATTGCCTGATTATTGAAATTGAAGTTTCAATTGTTTTGTGTGCGTCATGAAATACTAAATAGATATTATTGAGTTGTAATCGTATTCGCTTATTAGTTGTTGAGTCCAATATTTAGATGCGGGAAAGTAAATAGGCCTATTAAATATATCACTATCTATCATGCATATGACAACACTGCTCCTTTATAAGGATAGTTAAATATGTTTCTTAATTCTTTACTAATAAAGACTTCGGTCAAACACTAACTTGTTCACACTATCTTATAGTAGCAGTTGTACTTACAAAAGCCATTCTAAACCTACGTACACCGGTCCTTACCCCCGCATACTTAATCAAACGCTTTGTAAAGATACATCGGCTTATAATGCTTCAGAGGTATTACACGGTAAACCGTCGCATGTCATATTTCCTTTCCATATTGTAATAGGATCGTCTAAGTAGTGCTTCCTTAAGAAACCCTACTCTATACACACAACCCGCACACGTGCGTTACTGTGTTATGTTCGTATGACGAGTCACGTTAAAATCACACTTGTTTATTATTTAAATAGCTACTTTTTATAGAGTGCTAATAAAATAAATTGTGTAATTTGGTACCACGAGGTATCTTAAATGTTCACGTGACGGAATATTTCGAATGGGTGTTTAAAACAAATGATTTTGCTTATTGTAGGCCGAAGAGAACCATTTTGCCTGTCACTGAACATTACTATTCCTCTTCATAAAAATACCGTTGCCATATAACACCGATCATTACAATTACGCTATATCTATATGGAGAACTAAATAAACACAAACTGACGATGATGTTAAAAAATATAACATACTAACAGTTTCACCCACATAGTGCATACAGCCTTCCTGCATAATGGAACTGTTTAACGCTGAAATAATTTCACAAATCGGACCAGTAGTTCCTGATATTAACGCGTTTAAGCAAAATCTTCTTCGTATCATTACAATAAATTAAAAAACAGCCACGATAAAACTAGAAAACACGTGAAGCAAAATTCTAAGATACTCGGTCTCGGTGACGACGCTACGGCTTCGATATTAACTCGAACGCGGTGTACCAATCAAAAGTACAAAGTACAGAAACGTGTCTCCACATTTTCCTACCGGATAAACCCGCATGTGGAACTAATTGCTAAGGGTCTGAACGTTGGAAAGGTGGAAAGGGCGAGGACGTGTCTGTTTTGTTGATCAGTTAGCACGCGACAACCTCGAGCCATTATTTATAAATGGCTGATAAAATGAGGGTTATGAGACTATTTGCCCTGCGGTGAGTAATAAACAGCTAAAGAGAAACCTTAATGGACGGTAATAGTATGGTTTGGCGAAATGCTCCATCTGAATTGTATTAGGATTTAGAAGTCAATCTGATTTGAGATGTTGAACAAATAAACAGCCGAATACATCACGAGCAACTTGAAAGTACTAGATCGTAGATCGTAGCATAATTTATTCTATAAACAACCTATGCCATTGTTATAAGAATAATAAAAACAAACAATGCAAAACGTGTTTGTGTATCTCATGAAGAACCACGACGAAGACTTAGCTTAAAGGACAATCACGATTCAACGATGAAAGTACTGATAATTCTAACAAGATTGAGGCGAGCGTGTGCGACCTTTCCTATAAAATAATAAACAAACATATTGTGTACGTTTCAACTTTCATTGTAGTATTTTGATGCTTTTTGTACTACATACGAGAAAAGTGAAGATCTGGAATAGCCGGTCTGATATTCTTTGTTTTCACCAAGACCACAGACACATTGATCAATTAAAAAGATAAAGAGAATGTTAAAAAAGTTATTACCAAAATAATCATAATAATAAGCACATGATTTTTCCAGAATCATTTTTATCTGCTATATTTCAAGTGAATTGATGGTTTTTGAATGAAAGAAACTGTTAATGTCATCAGTCCCAAATAACTAGTAGACTAAGTAGTAAACTCTGATCTAAGTTTACTACTTAGTTTAAAAATTAAAGGCTTTCTAACGGATCTTAAACGCGATTTATTCATAATATTATTAACCCGACGTTTCGAACACTTTACAGCGAGCGTGGTCACGGGGAGACAGGGGGTTATTTGATTTCTAAATACACGCGTAAAATCAAACACAAGAAAATCCTACTTAGTTTAACCTTAAAAATAATTTAGTTTAATTAAAAAAAAAACAACGTGAGATAATGGAAAATAACGATTCAGATGTTTTCGCTCGGATTTCCAAGCGCCAGAGCTGATGTAACCGTAGAAAAAGAGTCGTGCATTCGTGCACGTTTAGATCAAGGACGATCACGCGATGGCACAACGTATTATTACGAATTGGAAATCTTATTAAGGTAATGAGATAATGGATCGGGCATTCCTTGGAACCTAGTAACAGATTGGAGTAAGCGGCCTTGGCGAAGACTGAACAATTAGCCAGATTGGGGTCATCTTTGTTTGCGCTCATATGACATTGTGTTCCATTAAGTTTTGCTATGTTTTTATTAAATGTTTTTCTTGGCAATAAGTTTAAAATACAAACATACACTTTGTTTGATGTGAGAATAAATAAAATCCGTGAACAATCTAGACTTAACGAATGGTAACGATAAAGTTGATAAAGCAATTGATAATGACGTGAATTCGATAAGAGATCCGGACAAAAAGGTCCAAACCGCAATCACATCAAACACCATTACATTAAAAAGAGCGTAAATGTTCACTCTGATAAGCAAACGGAACGAAACTGAGGTCATGACGAAAGCATTCTTAATTAGAAAATTTGGTTTAATGTTTCTTTTATTTATTTGCTGGGCTTCAAGTTAAGTATGCAGAGACACTGAATCGTTTTGATACATAGCCGTACTGCAAAGAGAATTATATTTAGATGTCGATGGCGATGATAGATCACTCTCAACTGACCTATAGCAGAACTAGTTGCGCCCCGCGGTTTCACCCGCATAATCAGGATCCCGTAGGAATATCGGGATAAAAGGTTGCCTATATGTTATTCCAGTTGTCCAGCTGATTACGTACCAAATTCCATTGCAATCGGTTCAGTAGTATTTGCGTGAAAGAGCAACAAACACACTCATCCTTACAAACTTTCGAATTTATAATATTAGTAGGATATAAATATTGAATAAAAAAAATCAGAAACACAAAATGTTACTATAATTTATTTAACTCGTATAATTTATAGTATCACAATGCATATTTATGGCAGCTACAGATTTTATCTCTTACATGCGATAGAAAAAGTGCTGTGTACACAAATTCTAATCTTCTAGATTGTACACGATGTAAGCAAATATTATCGTGTTAAACATTATGCTAGTAATGATTATTCATCCTACTATCCTACTAATATTATAAATGCGAAAGTTTGTAAGGATGTGTGTGTGTTTGTTGCTCTTTCACGCAATAACTACTGAACCGACTGCAATGATATTTGGTACGTAGACAGCTGGACAACTGGAATAACACATAGGCAACTTTTTATCCCGATATTCCTAGGAGATACGGACTTACGCGGGTGTAACCGCTGGGCGCAGCTATAGCTAAGCTATTACTATATAAAAGTTAACTGTCATTAGTCGAACTTTCATCGACTGGTTTTTTTTATTTTCAAGGTCATTATCGGCAAAGCCTCGAGGTTAGTTGGCGAAATGAGCAGAAGCGATTTAGTCAAATTTAGATTCCGTTCAAAATAAATTCATCGGAATTTTACTTCGTTTTTCTTTTATCTTAAATTGCTTGCAAGGAAGCAACATGTAAGTAAAATTTTCTTTTTTATTATAAATAACATTTTACAGGTCTTAATAAAAATTGGTTTTATTAACATGTATAAAAAAATCTAAAAGTTGACTATACACGTAGATCTTAAGCATTATTTAAAAACCACATTAACAGCCATTACGTGGTAATTATCATTATGACTAACATACAAATTGTAAAACGAATTATTTATCAATACATTATTTCAGTGATGAAATAATTTAATGCCGTGGGTATTGTTTGAAGTTTAATTTTTAAGTATATATTAAACAAACCTTAATATGTAGGGCATAAAATATATAAACATAATTAATAAATAAAGCTTTTATATAGACCTTACACGCACCCACATAAAACTCGCCTATGCTAAGCGAAAGTTATCCATCTTTAAACTGTCACGCGACTCAATATATACGATACGCTTAATTCGTAAGTAGGCGTTTTAAATTTCTAAAAGAACGCTTATACGGACTATAATGATGTCCAAGAAAATATTTCTGTTCATTGTCAAACATACAATAATAAATGGACCATTAAAAGAGATAAACGTTCAACAGAAATCATTAAAGATAACGTAACTACACGAATACAATGTCATTACACGGTTAAATTTTATAATGAAGATCATATCAATAAACGAAACGATATACATTGCGTACATAATGCAAGTATTGAAGAAATCAATATAATAATATACGCGCGTGAAAGTGCAAAAACATTTACGATCGTCACGTGCGATAGGCAAGACAATGGCAGCCTTCATAAACGCAAGAAAACTCTCGCAATATGCCAACATGTAATTGTATGAGGCAGTAACGAGAGTTTGTAATTAATTGATGATGTATTTTCCACCGCTGTCATGTTCAATGACGAACTAGAGTGGCTATTTAGGCGACTGAGATTTGATTAAGATCATTGTGATTTCAAATTTGAATTTAAATTTGATCCGCAATTGTTGCTGTTATAATAAATAGACGTGCAAATGTGTTCATATTATGTGTGAATTGCTACGTAATGTTTGTAAACGAATTGTGTTTGCTGTAGAAATTTGCGAGTCTGACAATGTGTTTACTTAGATTGTTATAACAGTGCAAATAAGTTTGCAATACGAGACACCTTAACAAATTCACGATTGCAGTAGTCATGGTGCTACGATCGCAGTTTTGATTCATAAATATTTATCAACCTGTTTGTGAACTTGCATAAAAATAAAAAAATAACATAGATAATTATGAAAAAACAAGTGCGTAATAAATACAAATAATAAATAGCTGGCAGGCTACAAAAAAACTGCAAGCTGTTTGCTATGAACTAGAAATAAAGACTACAAAAAATTTGTAAGCAACCGCCAACCAGGCAATTGAAAAACATTATTAAAACTCTTTGTCCTCACTATTATTTGTTTTTTTTTACAAACATAGAATGTAAGAGTTTCAGTAATGGGAATACAAACAAATCTCATTCCTCGTTTGGAAAATTAATAAAGCTTTTCAATTTCATCAATACTTCCGTCATTTGGAGATTTAACGAAGGAAAGTTAATGTATTAATAGTCGCGAGCGCAGCAACCTCGTTAAGAGTATCCAAATGGGGTATTCGATAAGACGAAATAAATGTTATTTCGCAATCCCACCGACGGAGGACATGAAGATGACATGCCACTTTCTCTTGGATGCAGTTTCGACCCGGACGCTGCATTGTTTTTTATTTATTATATTGTCACACGATATTGAAAGTAAATGCAACCCAGAAATTCGTAAATACTGTGTGATTTAATGTTTACAATTTACAAGTTACAAGTTACAAGTTTTGTCATTAGGATTATGCAATTTGTGAATTGACCTCCTTATTCATTCGCGACAGGATATCCAGGTGATTACCGGAATTTACGGAAGTTTATAATCGTCGACTAGTTGTTTGTCGGAAGTGAGGTGGAAGTAGACTGGATTCAACGCGTTAACCAGGTGGGTTTACATTTCTGCGAAATGTTAAATCTAATTCTATGTCATAAAGACAATGTCGTAAGCAATTATTATCAAGGATGTGAGGCCAAATTTATCAGAACTACCAGCGGGTAGGAAGTTATTCTACAGATATATATCTAAAACTTATTCAATAGGGATGTATGTTTAGATTAGCAGCTTTGCACGCGTGGTCAGAATTAATTTTCATGGTAAAAGCTTCCCACCCCCATTTTATTTCCCCCAATGAACATCATAGTTGCTATGTGGATGTAATTTTCACCCCGGTCGGTCCAGTGTGCTGTGCGTCGGTGGATCAGTCACTTAGACAGTTTTACGTTTTTACATTTTAAGAAAAAAAAAAAAGGATTATATTCGTCATCTTATAAGTCTAAGCCGGTGTGATCATGTCACTATCGTTAAGGCAGATAGCACTGGATCTAAAGGAGTTATATTTGCATATATACGATACGCTCAAATCAAACACTAAGATATGATTACATACCCTTTCAACGGGCGGTGGGGGTGCGTCCAATTCCGTGTAGATACACAACGTGGACTTCCTCGACAGCGAGTCACTGGCGAGGCTGCTGGAACTCGACCCCGTTGAGAACTTCATCTTGCGCGATCAAGTGACATCCAACTTCAGTATAGCGTGGTGTTGCCGGCACATCACACAAGTGTCTGCCACTGATCCGGTATCAATTATGCCTCCAATTCAGACGGTACGCCTGCGTAAGTGACAGCAGTGCTAGACAGTCCGCTGAATAATTCGAATCTTCAACCCCTTAAGCCTGGAACAATGTATACACCGTTATACATTGAATGAAGAATAAATTTGTTCACGTGTAACATTAGTAAGGCAGTAGACCTAGGTTCAGAGATATTAGAGCCGTGCTGGTTTTGAAACAAAAAAGAACTTGTCTTCATTCAAAAGATTTCGGTCTACAATATGCGCTCAAAGTAAAGACAAAGAGCGATTGCATTTCGTCGATCGAATTTGTAAAGGTGTGAAGTATGTTGAAACACGACAAGGATATATATCAATGAAGATAACGCTATCAGCTTTCAGATAGGCGGATCAATTCCATTAAATTCGGATCGATATTATCGTTTCGTTTCGTACCATTTATTGCAAGATCTATTCAATTATGCATTGTTTATTTAAAGTAGACTAAGGTCTCCAATCTCCATATTGTGTTACACCAGTTGTTTTATTTTCAAATTCTCTTTACAATTTTTGCTTATTATCACGTTGTATAACGTGCGATCGTATCTTAGTATCTATTTTATGGCCCACAGTATTTTTATTTCATCGAATTCAGGTTAAGAATTTGTCAGATCTTGTAATATAATACGAATAAATTTATGCCTATAAAAGATAAAACTTGGAACACGCACATACGAATCTCTGGTGGTCATATTAAGCAGTACTTTACCGTAAACATCAAGTTTCGTATTACCAACTGGATTTAAGGCATTTTAACCCACGAGTTTGCGGTATGACTCATTCTATATGGAGCGTGTCGTTAATGATCTAACTTGGACCTTAACGTTTACGTAATAAGGAAATGTGATTTGATGTAATTGTGCTCAGGTTTGTGGCGATCCGATAACAACAACAGTTATGCAATTGATATAAAGCTCAGAGCAACGAAGCTGGAACGATGACCACTTCACTGTGAGTTAATATCGTATCGAATTTAACAGGAAAATATGGTATTGCTGTAATATTTCAAATATATTTCATCCCTTAAAAAAATTTGAAACTTTACGTAGGACGAATGTTACTAAAATGTATAATGGAATGTTATCTAAACATATGTAAATTGAAACACATTTAAAACTAGAATTGTATTACAAACACGCTATGGATGTCCTTGTAACGAAACGAAAGATTGTAACAATAAAGTCCATGAGAAAATATTGTTGCGAAAGCAATTAAAATACCGCCAAGCTATAGAAACCGCTTGCAATTGTTAAAACAATGTTGATCGGTACGGTACTTACACTTTTGTTTATCCACATCTGCTTGAGTCTAGACGGTAATGTAAATTGATATTATACTACGTTCATTTCCGAATAAAACATTCAATTTTAATTAAATAAAATGAAAATTATGTGGAAAGTATTTCCTTTCATACCTGCTTTTAATTGTATTATCCATTCAACAGGCAACACTTATAATGCTGATAAATTGTTAAAAAAAAACAATATTCACCATTATTGTCACTTATATACTTAGTCTGGCCATAAATACTGTTACACTTAATTATAAAAAAATATTACATTTGAATTTCGAATCTGT
>NC_052112.1:2097058-2116439 GCF_012273895.1 Zerene cesonia | reverse complement strand
TATCAATCATATTAATTCATTCACTGTAACTCTAATCCGAGGTTTTACGGTTTTGAATGCTCCAGGCGCTCCACTATTATTCCAGTTGTCCAGCTGTCTACGTACCAAATTTCACTGCAATCGGTTCAGTAGTTTTTGCGCGAAAGAATAACAAACACACACACATCCTTACAAACTTTCGCATTTATAATATTAGTAGGATAGTAGGATGAATAATCATTACTAGTATAATGTTTAACACGATAATATTTGCTTACATCGTGTACAATTTTGAAGATTAGAATTTGTGTACACAGCACTTTTTCTATCGCATGTAGGAGATATAATCGCATTTATAATATTAGTAGGATTAATTGAATGGGTGGCGATTTTCCTGCAGTTATTCTGTAGTGTATACGAAACCCTTGGTGGCGTTAGTCTAATTAACATATGACTTATATTTAAACTAATCCTGCGCGTCATCAAACAACTCAAAGCTATGACACTGCCTAATTAAATCCACGTCTAGCCATTATAAGTACGTTTTATCATCAGTTATTATCGAAACATCTTGTACTTCTTTGTTAATATATAAGAAGCATTCGCAGGCTTCATCTAATAGAGTGGCTGCGTCTTAATCCTAACCATGTCAGATATTGTCTGATTTAGAAACAAGGAAATGCTTACGTTCGGTATCGCAACTGGGATGTGAACTTGGTGTTTCAAAACTTCACGCTTTGCATACACGGTTTACGTGTGGCCCAATAAAGCAAATTGCAAGACTTGGATATAAATTTCATGCTCCAGCACCTATGTACTGTATTGAGTTATCGAAACATCATTCGTTGAACGCAGCTGTTTCTGTTTGTTATTTTGAAGTTGTGTTTTTTACATGCGCAATTAATGTTTTAATTACTTTATTTTTTACTTTAATGTGTGTCACGTGCTATGGTTGATTATTTCGTCTGTTTTATCAAAAACTAGCTTTCCGCTCGCGCTTTCGCTTGTGTTTTCAATTAAAGATATAGTCAGCTCCAGGTTTTTCGCCGCATAGTTTCCGTGCCCCGTGGGATAAAAACTAACTGATGTCCTCGGTTTTCGAACTATCTCTGAACCAAAATTTCATCCTAATCGATACAAGTATTTAGGCGTGAATAAGAGACAGAACCAATATCGCTATATATTTGATTTATAAATACATTCGAAATAAAAAATTACATAGATTGTACTCATTTATTTAAAAAAATTAATTATTTTTACTTCACTCCACTTCATATTTGGCTATTCTTTTATGGTTAACTTATTTAAATAGGCTCCAGTCTAAAAGATAAAAAAGAGTCTCAAGATTATTTATTAACTTATCTTAAGTAAGCTATTTCCAAAAAAAATCTAGAATAAATATTGATTGCAAAAACCTATTTTTCAATGTAAAATATTAAAAAATGCAAACGCAATGATTGGCTCATTTTCATTGCATTGCATGCATTAGAAATCATTTTAAATAACGTATTTTTGCACATTGCTGTAATGTGACTTATTGTATATTCTTATTCTTTTCTTTAATTTATGCATTTACGATGTTAGAATTCATCCGCTATTGTTTTTCATGTCTTCCATGTTACACTTGATATTATTTTTTTTAATTCCATTTTATGATATTATTGTAAATTAATTTTTGTGTTATAGTACCTATCAATTTATTTATATATCAATATGATATAATATCTATACTAATAATATAACGCTGAACAGTTTGTTTGAATGCGATAAGCTCAAGAACCAATGTACGGATTTCAAAAATATTTTATCGTTGCATATGAAAGTGCTCTCTGAGGGCTTAATGGCTATCTACGCACTATGGGGGAAGTCGGGGCGGACCGCTAGTAACCTGTGTATTAGTTCAAATCTAGAGTTAAAAATCAAACTGTTTGACATAGAATAGTACTGTTCATGCAGACAAAGACACGGACACAAGCTAGTAAAGTATGAAGACCAAAATATTATATTCATGCTAATGTTTAATTTACTTTCTCTATAAAGGCGAACTTGAATATCATAAATTGATTCGTCCTTGATGAAAATGTCAAAAATACAATTATAAATGAACTCGACTAAACAAAGAAACTTATTAATTTTACTTTCCAATACGTTATCGTACGAATAAACCTAAATTAAATAGAATTTCGTTAACCCCATTACATACAAGAACCACGTAACGGTACCGTATGCATACATTGAGCGAACAATGCTGCGTTTTTGTTCTAATGTCAAATGTTTGAATATACATTCTGTTACGAAACCTACTTAACAAAAACGTGACGGTTTCCGAATGGTATTTATTGATAGTTTGAAGTCTAAGCTCCTAATTGGCAGTAGTATTTCAGACATATGTACCCCTACACTCCCATAGTATTGTTTTAATCTAAAGAAATGAATTGAAATCTTCAATAATGTTCCTAGCGTGAAACTGAAATAATTGTTTTTAGTACTATGAATTTTCTATTTGTTATCAGCGTGATAATTAGACATTTCGTAATATAAATAGTGCTGATTAAACCTTAGCTATTATAATAAAAATGTTGACTCGGAAGTGTGTCTTAATATGTCCCTAAGTTTAGAGAGAAGATGTCTGCTTTATTGATGACGATGACGATGACAATGCTTGTAAATAATCAATTTGGTTTAATTTTGAAGTTCAGTTATTAAAACCTATTCAGATTTTTGTTGTTTTAGTTGTAGAATGCTCAGTTTAAATATTTAATATATTTATGCTATCTGAGGTTAGTCTACAGTATTAGATAACTTTATCGTTTATCAGTAATACCATGCATGTATCATAAAGTATAAACAAATAAGACTTCAGGTTAATAGCCTTTGTCTATGATACTAGAAAGGGGGTAGAGAAACCTAAGATTTATTACTTTGCGTTTGAAACTGACACCTCATCTGTCCGTCACACAATTAGCGTTTTTGTCTTAAACGTCTGGAATAGTTTATTAATTGTTTTAGAAGTGGTATGAATGAAGGACACCTGCAGTACGTACTTTCTCTTCGCCTAATGGTGAGTTACGAAGTTCGAGGACTCTTTAAACTCTTCAATCAATTAATTTCTATGAATCTTATCCAATACAATCACAAATATAAGGCAAATATTAAAGACGAAATAAAAGTATCCGCGAATGGATCAGCATAAGTTGGGAAACCAGGTTCTTACACTTCCTCTTTAATAGCAACTCCCAATCCCACTATAGGCAGTTTCTGTACGCCAACCAGTACTAATTCCAGTGTGGGAAAATATAGCTATATAGGTCATCAAGCACCATCACTTCTCCACACTGGAATAAGTACTGCTTTAATACGTCATATTACTCCTTCAGTTTTGCCAGTGTAAGGTTTTGTTTAGATACTTTATTTACGGTTAGTGCTTATATATCGTCATGTTTCTGGATTCACCCATTCAAAGTGCTCAATAGCTTTTTCTTTTTCAACACGTGCTGCATCTGCGCCTTTTTGTCAACAATATAACCCTTTTTTTACGTGAGGAAATCTTTCATGGATACCTTGCTATTTTGGGGGACTCTTACTGGCTAAAACCTTACGGTGGCCTACTTCGATGCAGATAATGAGTGGTTCCCGGGATCTAAACAATATAACCCTACCAACTTGAATAGTCAATTAATTTAACCTGAAAAACTTGAGAATTAGTAAACCTGCCCAATTCTATAGTCACCTAAAACTGGCCAATGCACTGAGCAGAAGATTCAACCAAGACGCTACGCGCTTTCTCTGTTTTGCAATTGTTGTTTTTGTTCAACTAAATACTGGAAAGGGTATTTAATGATTTACTTTAGTTTCGTTTGCGTGCTACATGCAAATTGCATCATTGTTATGATTGCATAAAGAAGCTCTCGTAAGTACGCACTTGTACAATTATACGGGAAATTACTTTGTTTTAAGGAAATAATTGTGCAATGCAATATGATTAAATTGTATTGGATTTGGACTAAGTTACAATTGAAGCGGTAGAAATGTCGATTTATATAAAGCATACGATATGCGAATATCCATTAAGATATTAAATAATAGTTCTCTTCAAAAAAGTACAGAGCACTCAATAGTACTAATAAGTCTAGTAAAATTAAATTATAGTAAAATTATAGTAGTATTAAAGTATAGTAAAATTATCACCGACTTCTCCAGATTGAAGATTACGAAAAGGAAGCATTCGCATAGCTATAACAGAGTCAGACTAATTTTTCATATATTGCTTACTAGCTGCGCCGCGCAGTTTCACTCGTGTAAGTCTTTATCTCGTAGGAATATCGGGATAAAAAGTTGCCTATGTGTTATTACAGTTGTCCAGCTATCTACGTACCAAATGTCAATGTAATCGGGTCTGTAGTTTTTGCTTGAAAGAGTAACAAACATACACATATCCTTAAAAACGTTCGCATTTTTAATGTTAGTAGAATAGTATATATGAATGAGTAGGAATAAAGGGATAAAAAATAAAACCATTTGTGTATTTGTAATCAATTCGAGTGGTACTCGGTAAAAAATTTCTTAAGATAAAATAATTATATTACCAATATCATTGTAGTTTATATTAACTACATATATATATAAGCAAATAATCAAATATTTTCTCGTAATACATTAGTATAAACAACGGAGCCATTCGTTCTTGCTGTAATAAGCCTTATGCTTAAAATGGGATAATTTATATAAAATCTTGATGGGTATTTCGTTCACTTTCAAAGAAATTTAAATAACACCTTCAGCTTGAAGCCTGCAGAAATTGCAACGAAACTTATTCGAGGTTAATAGACATTGCATCCAATTGGTCACTGAACTTATCCAAAAAGTCAAACAAGGACAGTGCTAAAATTACAAATTGATTTTTCCTTACATATGCACGTTTAACAAAATGCAACATTTAAAACGTAAATTAGCTTTAAAAACTCTTAATACTATAGGGATAAATAATACTATCATACTAATCCTACTATCCTTCCTACTAATATTACAAATGCGAAAGTTTTTAAGGATGTGCGTATGTTTGTTGCTCTTTCACGCAAAAACTACAGAACCGATTGCAATTAAATTTGGTACGTAGCCAGCTGGACAACTGGAATAACATATAGGCAACTTTTTATCCCGATATTCCTGCGGGACACGGACTTACGCGGGTGATACAGCGGGGAGCAGCTAGTAGGGTTAATGTGGGAGTCGAGCATGCTTTGGCACGAATCTGGCCAGTTCGCACCGGGTAGGGCTCCAGGACCCCACAGATCAGCGTGAAATAGTAGTACGTTACTGTGTTTTATGCGGTGAGTGGGGGAACCGAACTCGTATCCTTTTCTTTACCCTTCCCAGCCGTATCCTTGATATTCTTTATTCCCCTCATCCTTTCTTCATTCCACACTTTTTCAAGTCAAGACGTAAGACTGTCTGTATATAGGAGCGTGTATGTGTGCGTGTGTGTGCGTGTGTGTGTGTGTGTGTGTGTGTGTGTGTGTGTGTGTGTGTGTGTGTGTGTGTGTGTGTGTGTGTGTGTGTGTGTGTGTGTGTGTGTGTGTGTGTGTGTGTGTGTGTGTGTGCGTGTATCAATCTAACATGTTTGATTTAAGATGTTGACAATGCGGTGAGCAACTTTTGAATGGGTGAACCTAAATATAAAGCTTTAAAGGACCAGCTACCGACTTCCAAAGGTCCTCCTCCTCCTACAAGTCCTACAATTTATTTACTTAGAGACTTATTGTATGTGACAGTCGAGAACGCTTCGGCACGAATTGGGCCAGCTCGCACCGAAAGTACCACACCCCGCAGAAACCGGCGTGAAATTATAGCATGCTATTGTGTTTCGTAGGGTGAGTAGGGAAGCCGGAGGTCCATTTCTTTTTCCTCTCCCCTCCCAGACCATTTCGTCTTTCTGGTCATCAATCCTTTCCTTATTCCTTACTTAAAAGCGACCAACGCATCCGCAGAGACACTACCTCTGTTAAAGTTTATGCGTGGTGGTGATCGCTTACCATCAGGCGAACCACCAGGTCAGTTACCCGCTATGACATAAAAAAATCTCGTTGGTATCCAGTAGCGAAATATCACGTTTTTAATAAACGCCTTGACAAAGTGGTTCAGCTTCATAAATTAATCATAAAATTTAATTAGGTTGATTAACTTTGAATGCTAATTATTTTATAAATGAAACAGTTATCTTATTTAAACCGTAATTTATTGGTGTTTCTAAATGTTTTGAGGTCAATATGATTTTTCAAAACATTAGATACGGTCATTATTTGAGGCTTTATTTTGAAATGTTATATTAATCAGTTTTGAAATAACCATTTGCTTTTGCCTTTATATGACTTAAGCTTTTTAACTGACGTTAAAAGAACGAAGGAGGTCCTCAGTTCGATTGTCTTTTTTTTTTTCTTTTGTACTCTACAACTCCATAGATTGTAATTGATTCGTGATTATTTTTGCATTTTTTAGGCATTTGTTAGGCAATTTCATTTCATTAATTTAGTCCCATTTTGAAATAATGTTAACTATGAATACAACAATAACATCAATTGGCTTAATATAACATACATAAGTAATTAGCAGATGTCGTGCATATTAGCGCATAATGACAACTGCGCAGCCAAAGTGATAAATCGAGGACAACAGATCTTTGAAAAATAGTCTAACCTTCCCTTCTAGCTGGCCCAATTCGTGCCGAAGCGTGCTTGACTCCCACATTATAATATGTACTAACACAGACCATTCCATACACAAACATTTATTGCGATATATCAAATTAAAATATCAAATTTCTAAGGAAATAATAAACTGCTGAATTTCCTAACAACACACCGTAACAAACAGCTGGCTTGCACAACCGCATTGTTTGCTTGCACTGTACCGTCTTAGCTGCGATTGTGACGTCACTAATTAAGATATACGCGTACCATCGTTATGGAGATAAATCTAACTGGGACATGACTTAGCCAACGGATCATTCTATGGGATTAAGGCAGGATGTGAGGAATGGAGATGTTACAGTTGGCTTGAGATCAACCGGATTGCAGTGTTTAATGCATGCATATCAGTGCATAGTATAGGACAAAGTCGCTTTCTCTGTCCCTATGTCCCTATGTATGCTTAAATCTTTAAAGTTACAGAACGGATTGTGAACCAATTGCAATGAAATTTTGTACGTAGACAGCTGGACAACTGGAATAACATATAGGCAACTTTTTATTCCGATATTCCTACGGAAGACGGACTTACGCAGGTGAAACCGCGGGGCGCAGCTAGTACTGTATAATGTATGGAAATAATTAAGAACAAACACACTGCAGTGTCCCGGCTCAAACTAATTGCTAGCAATGCCAATTTCTCACTGCACTAATTATACTGCATTCGATCGTATGTACTTAGTGTGAAACCACGAACGTTTTAATTATAATTTAAACAACAAAGCGTTTAATACAAATCACCTCAACAATAATTTATTTTGCGGCCATTCAACGGTTTTACTCGCGGAACAAAAAGCAACCCTTCGCGCGTAACGCGCTTCGATGGATGCGCGTGCGCATCTGACCTTTTGTTTTTGCGTAGCGTTTGAATTCAATTAAAATACCTATGTGTCGTAACGGACGGTGGGTTTCGTAATAATATAATTATTTAAATCTATAGGTGACGGTTGCTGTCAATCAAGAAACATTTTTCCCACGAACATTGAAGTTACGTAGGGTGTTTTCTTTAGACGAATAAAAAATAAGGTTCAAACAAAGGAGTTTCTATTCGCTAACGGTTCTTTGTTAAGTATTATTAGTTAGTCAATAAAAAACAAATCCTATCCTACTCTCCTACTAATCTTATAATATAACTGCGCCCGACGGTTTCACCCGCGTAAGTCCGTATCCCGTAGGAATATCGGGATAAAAAGTTGCCTATATGTTATTTCAGTCGTCCAGGTGTCTACGTACCAAATTTCATTGCAATCGGTTCATTAGTCTGCGTGAAAGAGCAACAAACACACACACATCCTTACAAACTTTCGCATTTATAATATTAGTAGGATTATCTATATTCAAGTAAACGCAGATAATAATATCGTTAGAGTTACATAAGCCCTAAACGCGATCAACACAATAGTCGAAAAACATCAATCTCAAATTCAAGATGGCGTCCCGCTGTGACAATTTCTGCCATAATGCCAGCTTTCTTGCTATGATATACTGCGTATTGTGACGTAACCCGGACTGTGAGTACTTTATAACCTTAATCCGTTTTGATTTTAATGCTGCTCTTGCGATATAGTCCGTTCGAATGTGGAGGTTAAATGAAATTATTGCTACGAAGTTTTAGATTAATGCTAAGAAACTGGAACTTTTTTTAATAAATGTTTTTAATACAAGCAGTCCACCCTGGTGTCGCACGTTGTAAGTATCCAATTATTTATGTTTTTGTATGTATATTTGTAATGTTTTCACACTAAACTTGATGGATTTCAAAAATTCTTTTACCGTTAGAAAGCTATATCTCTACTATATGACTTACGGCATATATGTACCACGGGCAAAGCCGAGGCGGACCGCTTGTATAATAATATAGCGTTATAGCACTCGGTGATCATGTGCATATCCAAAAATAAAATAATTATTCAAATCGGTCCAATAGTTCCTGAGATAAACGATTCAAACAAACAAACTTGTTGGATTATATACCACAGGAAAGGATACTAGAAGTATTTCACGTATGATTTAACTACCGAATTTTTATTTATAAGCCATTATGTAGCAACATATATAAAACACATATTCTATAACTCAATGTTTATTAACATTTCTATTTTCTTTAACTAACAACCACAAAATGAGGTTAATTGACAAATATGAGATATGAAGAACCTCTTTTTTTGGGAAATCATTAATCAAAAATCAAAACTACTCAATATGTTATGTTTAATTTGTATCAATTTCTCCTATCCTATTCTGTAAATCAACTCTAAATAGGTATGATACCTAAAACTGTCTAGATTTAATTATACACGATTTACAGTCTTAATATAAGAGCAATAAGGTTAGTTCTTTCTTCGCAGATATTCGTGAGTCGTTGATCGATACATTGGCGAATTAACGAGAAAGTATTAGTGGTCGTTATTGAATGTGATTAATTTGTTTTGTCATAGAAAGCCATGGATTTGTTTTAGTATTTCTGGTGTCGAATCTAGTTTCTGATTGTATTGATACAGAGTAAATGTAAAATGATTGATCTTTATAAAATTAATTCCGTTATCTGTTAAGGAATATAAAAAAAAAATATTAAACGTTTGTGTCTGTTTGTGAACACACTGAATTAATTATTTAATGCACTTTTACCAATTCAAAAACCCTTAATATCCCTATAGTAATATATCTAGTGTGTGTGTGTGAGTATGTGTGTGTGTGTGTGTTTAATTAATTATATTATTAGTTGGGTATGATATTAAATGCTCTCCAAAACTCAATCACGCCCAATAAAACATCCTGTAACTTTCTAACAAAATTCCCACAATATCAAGTAAATATAAACATATTTTAGACACTCACTCCACTGGCCCTAACTTTCTTCCATCGACCCACTAACATTTGCCCTCGTAACAATAGCGTGCTATGGACAGGTTGGCTTGTGAACCGTGGCTTGCTGGCTTCTCTTCATAATCTCACCTAACTATGATATTTGGCTGGTTCAAATATCTCTTTAAAGATTTGATGGATAATATAGGTCATAATCATAACATTAAAAAAAAAAAAATTAAATCGCCCTAAAATTGTTAGAACTAAATCAAATTAAAATGAGACCACATCAAAGGCGCTACCTTCAAATAAAGAAGAATCATTAAAATCGATTAACCTATTAAAAAGTATTAAAGTAAAATACATAAAAAACAACCGAATTAGATATATAAAACAGCTACCTTCTTTTATAATGTTGGTTGGAAATAAAATTAGAAGTGCCAGTGAATATCCCGTCTAGAGATTAGCAGAGACAAACATACAGACAGATAAAAATTAAAGAAAGATGTTATTTAATACATCTGACTTGCACACTATCCATATTTATTTAGTAAAAAATAGTTATTTTAATAGTACAGACACTCGAATTGTATTAAAATAACCTACCAATAATTAATTATAGAATGTGGTAGTCGAGTACGCTTCGACACGAATTGGGCCAGTTCGCACCGGGGCAGTACCACACCCCCACAGAAGACCGGCGTGAAATAACATACGTGGTGAGTGGGGGAGCCGGAGGCCCGTATCATTTTCCTTCCCCTTCCCAGTCCTTTCCTTTATTCCTCTCGACAATCCTTCCTAAATCCCTTCCCAAAAGTCGGCAATCCATCCAAATCCAATCAATTTGTAAAGGCGTAGCGTCTGCAATGGACCTTATGCGTCCCCAAATGTTCATGGGCGGTGGTAGCGCTTACCATCAGGCGTCCCACCAGCTCCATTGCCGACTGTGACATACAAATACAGATAATAAAAATAGCAATTGCAATTACGCTTCCGAATCCACAACAAACAGCATCTTACTATCGAAGCTATCCGATATGACCTCGCTTTTTCCTCTTCTGTTAACAATAAATCACTTAACCTTTTGGCATCCAAGTGGATCGCCTTGGTGCTCCGGAAAAGTATTTACGATGAAGCCATTTTTACAATAAATTAATAATATATGACTAGCTGCGCCCCGCGGTATCACCCGCGTTCACCTGTATCACAAGAGTAAAAGTGTAACAAACATCCATACATACCTACAAACTTTCGCGTTTATAATATTAGTAGGATATTTTTCTTGTCAACGTAAAGTTAAGTCCCGTATTCTCTGGTGGGGGTATGGGGCAGGTATTGGACTTAATTGATAGATTGTACGTATCTTTACATCGATAAACATTCATACAAGAAATCTCTAATTACAATACTTTCGTATCATGATCTATGATCTAAGCAAACCTTGAGATGTATGAATAATAGAAATAGAATTTTTTCTTTGAGCAAATGTGAAGTACCGTATAAAGCCACGCTACACCACTACACGCTATAATATAACTGTAACATATACGCGATGAATGTATCCTGCTAATATTATAAATGCGACAGTTTGTAAGTATGTGTGTGTGTGTTCGTTGCTGTTTCACCCAAAAACCACTGAACCGATTGCAATGAAGTTTGGTACGTAGATAGCTGGGCAACTGGAATAATAGGCAACTTTTTATCCCGATATTCCTCGATATTCCTACGGGATACGGACTTACGCGAGTGAAACCGCGGGGCGCAGCTAGTTCAACATAACTTTATTTCATTTATCATAAACAACACAGAATTCCGTTAACCCAAATATGTCGTATTGCAGCGTATAAATCGATTATATTAACCGAATCGTACGGCACAGACGTCTGCAGTGTGAGTCGACCTTATATTTTCGGTCAGTCGGCCTTGCTTGGGGACAGTGTCGCTGACTCATCCGCGCAGGCAAAGTGAATATTTGACACTGCGGCGCGGTCAAGGTCTGCCGGATGTACCTTCACACATGCAGCGGTTTTTAACAACGCCGGTTGTTATTGGTGCCCGATGCACTTGAAAACTATCAGATAAGAAATTTTGAAAGAAAAAATTTGATCACGAGGCGGGATTCGAACCCGCGTTCCCGAAAGGGTAGAAGAAATTAGATCACGGGTGGCCGAGAGGCTAGGCGTTGCTACGGTCTGGCAAGAAACGCGGGATCCAATCCCACCTTGTCCAAATTTTTTCTATTCTTTCAAAATTTCTCATTTTTAAAACCATTTCAATGCTATAAAACTAAAAATTGAATTTAATTGTCAGATAGTTTGTATTTAACATTAATTATATTATCTAAAGTATATTTATACACCGTAACGTAAATCAAAATAAAAGTTAGGACTATCTGAAACCTAAGAGATGTACTTAGGTTCGTAGTAGGTTTGCAATCGTTGTAGGATGTACTTAGGTTACATGAGAAATCATTAAACTGATCGCACCAATTCACGCGTGATCGAGTTGCAATCACACAAACTTTCCGTGAAAATCTACAACTAGGCATTCCTCTAACAAAGTACTATGTATCACTTTTACATCAGCAAGTATGTATTCTAGTATGCAATGGTCAGCTAACCCATATACCTGACCGAGGCGCAACTCACATCCCTAACGCTGGAATTCTTGATAGACAACAAATATGGCTTTATGGTCACTGGTTTCGAGATATTCCGGAGTATAGCAATTTAGTAAAGCTAAATAGTTGCTTAACTTCGCCTGTATGTTAGTACTAGCTGCGCCCCGCGGTTTCAACTGCGTTTTTCTTTGTCTTGTAGGAATATCGGGATAAAAAGTTGCCTATGTGTTATTCCAGTTGACCAGCTATCTACGTACCAAATTTTATTGCAATCGGCTCAGTAGGTTTTCCGTGAAAGAGTAACAAACATCCATACATACATACATCCATACTTACAAACTTTCGCATTTATAGTCTTAGTGGGATGAAACCGACTCCTTTAGACTCGATTTTGACCTGTTTTAAACGGACATTTTTAATTCAAACTTTGTACAGTTATCAACGACTAGCGTTCCGCCCCGGCTTCGCCCGTGGTACATATATAGCCTTTCTCAATAAATGGATTATTTAACACTGAAAGAATTTTTGAAATCGGACCAGTAGTTCCTGAAATGAGTGCGTTCAAACAAACAAACAATCAAACTCTTCGCTTTTATTATATTAGTATAGATTGGTGACGATACAATAATTTAATGATGTTCCTCTTATTAATCGGATTTGGAACGCCAGGTTTAAATAATTTTCTTACATATAGGAACTCGGTATAGTGAGGTAATTTAGTTGATATTATCATCATTGCGGTTTAATGCTTTGAGACATAATCTCAAACGTAATTAACAAAATGCAATTTACCAGTTATCTCCGAGGACATAACTGTTTAGTTGCATTTATTATTTCCTTGATGACACGTAAAGCAAACCAATCAAAAATTTGATATAATTTTAGTTTAAAATATTATCATGTTATATTCTGTATTTATTTATAATTTTTAATACAAGTAATATAAACTCTATCAACTATGTTTAAGGTTCAAAATACATTTAAATATCATATCAAATCAAGTTTTTTTTTAACCTTGAAGGTACAATATAGTTTATCTTGTAATGTACTATTTCAGATCATATAGGCAAGCCCGGCTAGCTCAGTCGGTAGAGCATGAGACTCTTAATCTCAGGGTCGTGGGTTCGAGCCCCACGTTGGGCGAAACTTATTTTATATTTTTAATTTTTTTTTATTAAAAGTGCTATAATATTTTCATTATATCGTAAATGAGAATGTTTAAACTTTATTTTTTTTAATTAGATTTTGGCCAATTTTACATACCTATTATTTCAAAGAAATCATCAAATTTTAAGTATAAACAACGCATTAAGATCACAAAAACTGCGGCCAAATCTATTTCGATTAGCGCAACGAAATATAGACCTTATATCTATATCTATATATATAGATATCCTAGACATACAAACAAAACAGACCACCATTTTTATAAACATGTTTTAGGTTAAATCAGATTCTCAAAAGATATTGAAATCAGTTAATTACTAGCATTTCTAAATCTATTAAATAACCTTTAGCTTCGAGATAAAACTTGAATATACTAAATTCCGTTACAGGCAAATCTAGAATTACTGAGAAATGCATTTCTAGACATCCGATAGTGTAAGAACTGGATAGTTTCTGCTAATGAGGCTGAGACGGCCTCGCGATATGCGGACCTTCATTTTTACATAATTATCACACAGGTTCAGTCATATAACAGCTTTTATAACTAGCTGAGAAACTGTCTCGAAATAAAATCAAGTATCATTTAGCTTTTCGCCCGCGTAGTCCAAGGAAATTCCAATGGGAAGGAGATAGTCCGTCACTCTCCAGGCTAAACTCCTGCCATTAAATACCATTAAATCGCTCTGTTGCGATCTGAAACTGAAAGAAAGGAACAAATAAACACACTTACGCATTTATAATAGATTAAGGATCAAGGCTTATTTTTACTTTTTATTGTTCATCAAATCGATGTACATGCTTCCATCAATTTAACTGTCGGTTAATGAAGTAGTATGTTTTTTTACGAAGATAATGCATGAATTATCCACAAATTATACATAGTATAACATATAATTTTTTTATGGAATTGCGGGCAACTGATCTGGTGGTTCGCTTGAAGCGATCATCACCGCCCATGAACATTCGGAGAGGTGCTTCTGCGAATGCGCTGACCGCTTTTATGGGTTAAGGGGCAAAAAAATTATTGACGACTGGAACGCAGGAATGGACTGGGTCAAGTCCAAGGGTCCCCCACTCATCTAAAAACACATCAGAAGATCGGATCTACTTTGGCGGTGTGGTACTCCCCAGTGGAGGTGGCTCATTTCGCCGAAGCGTACTCGACTTCCACGTTAAAAACTATATTTGTACAATTTTTCCTGTGGCTATACACAGCCCCAATTAAAGGCTGTTAAATGGAAACAATTCATCTTTACATTCACTTTAATCACTTTAAAGAAAGTATAAGAATGTGACGTGTAATGAAGGCCTAATAAGGCGAGCTTTCGTTTTCATTTCTCAGTTTCTCACTATTTCGCGTGGGCGTGTCTCAAGTCTTATTTAAATCAATCGTAATGAAAGAAAACGTTTTTTCAACTCTTTATTAATTCGGGTTGGTGTACTCGTTTAGAATAAATCTTATGAATAAATAAAATTTTGTATGTGGAAGTCGAGTACGGTTTGGCACCAATTGGACCAGCTCGCGCCGGTAGTACCATCGGAAGTACCACACCCCCGCAGAACCGGCGTGAAATAGTGACACGCCACTGTGTATCGTTTCCTTTTCCTAACCCGTCCTAGTCCGTTCCTTCTTTCCAGTCGATCCTTTTATAAACAACGTAAATTTAACTCTATTCTAAAATAAAAATAAAACAGTATATTGAAAAATTATTTTTACCCCAATAAAATAGATTTGTACTTCATTTCATTCATCAATAAATAAAATTCGTCTTTCAATATTTCTCCAATGTATAATAACAGTATTGTTTATTTTTTAAATAATGCAAAATGTTGAACTTGTAAAATTACATAACATACACACTAACACACACACAGACACTCATACACTCATACACACATACACATACATGCCGTAGCAGAATGTAAACAATACAAAGTCCATTTTAAATGAAAACAAAATATGTTATGCCGAGTCAGCAGCGTAATGCATTACTTTTACTGAAACAATATATAAATTACAAGTTCCTTGCGTGACTTCATTAACACTAACATTTACGGAAAATCACTTTTAATTTTCATGATATATATCACGCTAAATTATTTAATAAAAATGGTAGAAAACCTAAACGAAATAGCAATCGCTTTCCATAATATAGCATATTACATACATTTCTTTAACAGTTTTAAAAATATTATTCGAAACATGTTTCAATAAATTTTAATTATCAATCCTTTAATCCTGAAATATTAAAGAAAAACTTATAATATCCATCAAATAATCCATAGTTAAGTATATATTACTTGATTATGGCTTATTTTACATAGAATACTGCAATTCAATATCACCTCCGTGGATAAAGTCGTCCAATAAAATTAGTCGTGATATTCTCATTCGATTCCGCTTTCGATAACATTTCACGATGCCCCGCATTACGATTGACCTCCTTATCGTCTTAGACTTTGACCAAGTATACAATAACATCGTTAAACCTTTCATATTCTAACTACAAATTCAATCGGACATAGGAATTTATTCGCGCAACACATGTTCAATGATTAATTTCGGCAAAAACGTGTATATCTCGTACTTGACATTTCATTATACCTATCTACCTTGTAAGTCGTCTATTGAAATTGTCTTTACCGCTAAATTGCGATCTTAATCGTGTTGACATTTAATTATAGGAACAGATTTGAGAGTAACGTCTATGTCTTTTTCTTTTCAGATGGATAGCAGTTCAGAAGCGATGGAGTTGCGAAGGGAGCTGGACGCTGTGAAAAGCGCGTTGCAACAGCAGTCCGAATCCGTCTTGAAGCAACGCCACCAGTTAGTGGAGGCTGGACAAGCCTTAGCGGCGCATGAGAAGCAAGCCGTCCAAGAGAGACGACTCCGACAAGATCAACTCGCTTTAGTCCTACGTTCTCTCGTGCTATTAGAATCACGTCTTACAAGAGAGCAGAAACAAATACGCGTGTCGCTTCATCACAAGGAAAAAATTATTAAGGCACAGCATGAAGAAATAATTAAATTGAAAGCACGCAAATCGTATTGTAGTAATTGCCAACAGCTCCTCGGGTTCACGAGCGAACAAACAAATATAGAAACTGATCCAGAATTTCAAAGTCTTGAGAGCACAGATTCGAGATTCCCAAACGCATTCGTGAGAAGTAGTAGCTACCGGGAAAGGAAATCACCGCCCATTTTTCAAAAGAATACTAGACTAAGTAAGAGTTTTCAATTACCTAAAAATGATGTAGTATACTGTAATACTAGTTCAAGTGAAGAGGGTAATACAACGAGTGTAGGAAGTAAGGGAACGTTTATTAAAAACAAGCAAGCTTTTGTTAGACGAGATGTCTTTAGGAGATCTAGAAAATATTCGGGGAGAAAAAATAATGGCAAACATCAAGACAGTACACAAAAATCTTACAACCATCAAACAAATAATAGCAGCAGCGCTGAGGATTGTTTCGGTATGAGCTATCAAGTCAATCATGATGACGATGTCACTGCCAATCAGATAGCAAATGATATAAGAAAAGCTTCTCTTAAAATCGACCAGCTCATTGGTGAAGCTGCGAAGAAGGAACAAGAAAATGCCGTTAGTAGTACTGAGAAACCTTTTTCATCCAAAATTGAAAGGTTGCATGGTATCAAAAGACAAGCTTCAGATGAAATAAAGGCGAATAGACAACTGTTCTTAAATAAAGTTCTTACTGAAGAGGGAGAGGAGAAACCTTGGTATTGCAATGTCAGTGATCAGGAACAAGATATGGAATGTATGGATCATAGAGATTCGAAACCTAATAGTGATAACGTTTTGATAGCTGGCCTAAATAGTGGAATAATAAATGCTGAAATAATATCAGCAAAGAACGAAGTACTGTGCAATAATATGCTTAAAAAAGATACTCCTGATACGCGATTTGATGTTAAAAATAACAATATTGAGTCAAACAAACAAGAAATCAACGAAAATTGGTATGCTAGTACAAGTGACGCGGATGATCCTCCTCCACATGAGATATATAAAAACAATCCTGTTCTAGAATGTGTCAATCAAATATTGCTACAGAACTCATTAGATGACAGTAGTAATGATAATTCTAAATCAAGTGAAGCGCCAACTCCAAGCCCTAAGGCTGCTACTAAGCGTGTTCAATTTTCAACATTAAATAGCATTTCATATGACGATAAAATAAGGCCCACCGGTGGTAACAATACTTTACCAAGGTCGGACAAGAGAGCAAATAAAATAGTTAAATTCAGCTTGGAGACAGCATCTGAACATAGTTACGAAGTGCCTAACACTGCACAAGGCTTCCAATATGAAATACAGAGTATTTACAGTAATGAATATGAACCAATAATCACAAAATCAACAGAGCAAAAGCCTGTTCCATTGCCGCCTACAGAACCACCTAGCGATAAATCGAACGTCCCGAAAATACGAGGATCTATAGTAAAGAATATCGCAGCTAACATTGAAAGTCGTAACATGAATAATAACAACAATTTTGAACCAAAATTAGAGAGCCATGGATCTATGAAGATATTTAACAAAAGAAAAGTGCCACGAACTCCTCCTGCACTGCCGCCTAAGCCGAAAAACTTATCAGCTAAATGGAAAACTGAAAGTACTGTCAAAACGTTGGCAGAATCTTTAGACTCTGAAGCCGTTGCGGCTAATCAACGGGTTGCAGATGTTAAGAGAAACGTGGATAACGTTGTGACATCGAAGATCGTTGAACCAGACTACTGCTCCATTTCAGAGATAAATGTTCCAGTAGTCAATAACGGTAAAAGAGAAATGCTTCTCACGCAGCCTACGGTTGAAATTCATAATGAGCAATATCCAGTACATTCGACAAATCAAAGAAACAGTGTGGCAAAAGTGGTATCTTTGCCGCGGATACAGAATAAAATCAGTGATAAGGACATCCCCAAGCTTCCGCAAGTCACTGAGATAATCATACCTGATGAGGATGAAAAGACTCATGAAGATCACCGCTCTTTCCCACCCTCAAACAGTTATCTAGCCAATTTTTCTATACACTCGCTTCAACCAAAAATTGATCCTAGAGGTTCGATACAAATGGGCAACACTGTGTCTTCAATCCTCTCTGAAATAAATAAAGGAGTCAAGACAAGCGGCAAACGCATAAATCTCACTGACCTGGATAACCAATTTAACCATGTCACGGAAAAAATTCAAACGAGCAACGCGGAGCAGCACAAAGCCGAATATTTCGAGGACATAGACAAGTTTGATCTGTCCCAAAATTTTGAGGAGTTCAAAATCGATGATGAACTCGACATAATAGTGGCTGAAGAATATCGCATCAGCTCTGGGAGCAGCAATGGTTCCGTGTCCGACGTTGTCACTGAGCACGTTCTATCTGTACCTGAGAAACAATTAAATAACCATGTTGAGAATAATGATAATGAAAAAAATGTATTTCACGAATGCCACGACAATGCGGTGAACAAGGGACTCACAAAAAACGCTAAGCTTTCTAATAAACCTGATCTCCTTTCGAATATAGAGAACCTAGAGACTGAATCTGTAAGGAATTCTGACATCGAGTCGAGCAATTCCTCTGGGAGCAACAGTGGCTCCTATAACACGGTTAAGTGCGAGCCAAGGATGATTCTGTCCCATTCAGAATCTGTAAATAAAACTAAGGGAGCTTTTGACTTCTTCCTCGAGTCATCTGGTCTAAGTTCTAAGTCTTTATTTTCGCCTAGTAAGAACTATTTAGGTATGCGGCCACCAAGCGCTAATCATAAAAGCGTTCTTAAACCTAAGGATATAAAAATGCGCGTAAGGAATCCCATTGCAACGAACAAAATCAACGAAAAACCTATGACGACTGCTATTAAATATTTTGAACCCTATGTGTAATATTATAAACTATAGTTTAATTATATTATGTGTTAATAATTATTTATTGTAAAAATGAACTTGCCTGCATAATATTACTGTATTTATGATTATATTTTGATGTAAATATTTATTAGTTATTTTAAAATATACCTTACCTAATGAGACAGACTTTTATTTTA
>NC_052112.1:2057666-2096058 GCF_012273895.1 Zerene cesonia | reverse complement strand
TTGCTACGGTTAGGCAAGATACGCAGGTTCGAATCCTGCCTCGTGATCAAATTTTTTCTATTCTTTCAAAATGTCTAACTGTCTCGAAATAAAATCAAGTATCATTTAGTTTTTCGCCCGCGTAGTCCAAGGAAATTCCAATGGGAAGGAGATATTTCACCGCGATAAGAGTCCGTCACTCTCCTGGCTAAACTCCTGCCATTAAATACCATTAAATCGCTCTGTTGCGATCTGAAACTGAAAGAAAGGAACAAATAAACACACTTACGCATTAAAATAGATCAAGGATCAAGGTTAATTTTTACTTTTGTTTTATTTTATTGTTTATCAAATCGATGTACATGCTTCCATAAATTTAAAAGTCGGTTATGGAAGTAGTATGTTTTTTTTTACGAAGATAATTCATGAATTATCCACTAATTATACATAGTATAACATATAATTTTTTTATGGAAATGCGGGCAACTGATCTGGTGGTTCGCTTGATGGTAAGCGATCATCACCGCCCATGAACATTCGGAGAGGTGCTTCTGCGAATGCGCTGACCGCTTTTATGGATTAAGGGGCAAAAAAATAATTGTCGACTGGAAAGCAGGAATGGACTGGGTCAAGTCCAAGGGTCCCCCACTCATCTAAAAACACATCAGAAGATCGGATCTACTTTGGCGGTGTGGTACTCCCCAGTGGAGGTGGCTCATTTCGCCGAAGCGTACTCGACTTCCACGTTAAAAACTATATTTGTACAATTTTTCCTGTGGCTATACATAGCCCCAATTAAAGGTTGTTAAATGGAAACAATTCATCTTTACATTCACTTTAATCACTTTAAAGAAAGTATAAGAATGTGACGTGTAATGAAGGCCTAATAAGGCGAGCTTTCGTTTTCATTTCTCAGTTTCTCACTATTTCGCGTGGGCGTGTCTCAAGTCTTATTTAAATCACTCGAAATGAAACGAAACGTTTTTTCAACTCTTTATTAATTCGGGTTGGTGTACTCGTTTAGAATAAATCTTATGAATAAATAAAATTTTTTATGTGGGAGTCGAGTACGGTTTGGCACCAATTGGACCAGCTCGCGCCGGTAGTACCATCGGAAGTACCACACCCCCGCAGAACCGGCGTGAAATAGTGACACGCCACTGTGTATCGTTTCCTTTTCCTAACCCGTCCTAGTCCGTTCCTTCTTTCCAGTCGATCCTTTTATAAACAACGTAAATTTAACTCTATTCTTAAATAAAAATAAAAAAAGTATATTGAAAAATTACTTTTACCCGAATAAATAGATTTGTATTTCAGCTCATCCATCAATAAATAAAATTCGTCTTTCAATATTTCTCCAATGTATATATAACAGTATATATAACAGTATTGTTTATTTTTAAAATAATGCAAAATGTTGAACTTGTAAAATTACATAACATACACACAGACACTCATACACTCATACACACATACACATACATGCCGTAGCAGAATGTAAACAATACAAAGTCCATTTTAAATGAAAACAAAATATGTTATGCCGAGTCAGCAGCGTAATGCATTACTTTTACTGAAACAATATATAAATTACAAGTTTCTTGCGTGACTTCATTAACACTAACATTTACGGAAAATCACTTTTAATTTTCATGATATATATCACGCTAAATTATTTAATAAAAATGGTAGAAAACCTAAACGAAATAGCAATTGCTTTCCATAATATAGCATATTACATACGAATGTATGTAATATGTTTCAATAAATTTTAATTATCAATCCTTTAATCCTGAAATATTAAAGAAAAACTTATAATATCCATCAAATAATCCATAGTTAAGTATATATTACTTGATTATGGGTTATTTTACATAGAATACTGCAATTCAATATCATCTCCGTGGATAAAGTCGTCCAATAAAATTAGTCGTGATATTCTCATTCGATTCCGCTTTCGATAACATTTCACGATGCCCCGCATTACGATTGACCTCCTTATCGTCTTAGACTTTGACCAAGTATACAATAACATCGTTAAACCTTTCATATTCAAACTACAAATTCAATCGGACATAGGAATTTATTCGCGCAACACATGTTCAATGATTAATTTCGGCAAAAACGTGTATATCTCGTACTTGACATTTCATTATACCTATCTACCTTGTAAGTCGTCTATTGAAATGTCTTTACCGCTAAATTGCGATCTTAATCGTGTTGACATTTAATTATAGGAACAGATTTGAGAGTAACGTCTATGTCTTTTTCTTTTCAGATGGATAGCAGTTCAGAAGCGATGGAGTTGCGAAGGGAGCTGGACGCTGTGAAAAGCGCGTTGCAACAGCAGTCCGAATCCGTCTTGAAGCAACGCCACCAGTTAGTGGAGGCTGGACAAGCCTTAGCGGCGCATGAGAAGCAAGCCGTCCAAGAGAGACGACTCCGACAAGATCAACTCGCTTTAGTCTTACGTTCTCTCGTGCTATTAGAATCACGTCTTACAAGAGAGCAGAAACAAATACGCGTGTCGCTTCATCACAAGGAAAAAATTATTAAGGCACAGCATGAAGAGATAATTAAATTGAAAGCACGCAAGTCGTATTGCAGTAATTGCCAACAGCTCCTCGGGTTCACGAGCGAACAAACAAATATAGAAACTGATCCAGAATTTCAAAGTCTTGAGAGCACAGATTCGAGATTCCCAAACGCATTCGTGAGAAGTAGTAGCTACCGGGAAAGGAAATCACCGCCCATTTTTCAAAAGAATACTAGACTTAGTAAGAGTTTTCAATTACCTAAAAATGATGTAGTATACTGTAATACTAGTTCAAGTGAAGAGGGTAATACAACGAGTGTAGGAAGTAAGGGAACGTTTATTAAAAACAAGCAAGCTTTTGTTAGACGAGATGTCTTTAGGAGATCTAGAAAATATTCGGGGAGAAAAAATAATGGCAAACATCAGGACAGTACACAAAAATCTTACAACCATCAAACAAATAATAGCAGCAGCGCTGAGGATTGTTTCGGTATGAGCTATCAAGTCAATCATGATGACGATGTCACTGCCAATCAGATAGCAAATGATATAAGAAAAGCTTCTCTTAAAATCGACCAGCTCATTGGTGAAGCTGCGAAGAAGGAACAAGAAAATGCCGTTAGTAGTACTGAGAAACCTTTTTCATCCAAAATTGAAAGGTTGCATGGTATCAAAAGACAAGCTTCAGATGAAATAAAGGCGAATAGACAACTGTTCTTAAATAAAGTTCTTACTGAAGAGGGAGAGGAGAAACCTTGGTATTGCAATGTCAGTGATCAGGAACAAGATATGGAATGTATGGATCATAGAGATTCGAAACCTAATAGTGATAACGTTTTGATAGCTGGCCTAAATAGTGGAATAATAAATGCTGAAATAATATCAGCAAAGAACGAAGTACTGTGCAATAATATGCTTAAAAAAGATACTCCTGATACGCGATTTGATGTTAAAAATAACAATATTGAGTCAAACAAACAAGAAAAATTAAACGAAATCAACGAAAATTGGTATGCTAGTACAAGTGACGCGGATGATCCTCCTCCACATGAGATATATAAAAACAATCCTGTTCTAGAATGTGTCAATCAAATATTGCTACAGAACTCATTAGATGACAGTAGTAATGATAATTCTAAATCAAGTGAAGCGCCAACTCCAAGCCCTAAGGCTGCTACTAAGCGTGTTCAATTTTCAACATTAAATAGCATTTCATATGACGATAAAATAAGGCCCACCGGTGGTAACAATACTTTACCAAGGTCGGACAAGAGAGCAAATAAAATAGTTAAATTCAGCTTGGAGACAGCATCTGAACATAGTTACGAAGTGCCTAACACTGCACAAGGCTTCCAATATGAAATACAGAGTATTTACAGTAATGAATATGAACCAATAATCACAAAATCAACAGAGCAAAAGCCTGTTCCATTGCCGCCTACAGAACCACCTAGCGATAAATCGAACGTCCCGAAAATACGAGGATCTATAGTAAAGAATATCGCAGCTAACATTGAAAGTCGTAACATGAATAATAACAACAATTTTGAACCAAAATTAGAGAGCCATGGATCTATGAAGATATTTAACAAAAGAAAAGTGCCACGAACTCCTCCTGCACTGCCGCCTAAGCCGAAAAACTTATCAGCTAAATGGAAAACTGAAAGTACTGTCAAAACGTTGGCAGAATCTTTAGACTCTGAAGCCGTTGCGGCTAATCAACGGGTTGCAGATGTTAAGAGAAACGTGGATAACGTTGTGACATCGAAGATCGTTGAACCAGACTACTGCTCCATTTCAGAGATAAATGTTCCAGTAGTCAATAACGGTAAAAGAGAAATGCTTCTCACGCAGCCTACGGTTGAAATTCATAATGAGCAATATCCAGTACATTCGACAAATCAAAGAAACAGTGTGGCAAAAGTGGTATCTTTGCCGCGGATACAGAATAAAATCAGTGATAAGGACATCCCCAAGCTTCCGCAAGTCACTGAGATAATCATACCTGATGAGGATGAAAAGACTCATGATGATCACCGCTCTTTCCCACCCTCAAACAGTTATCTAGCCAATTTTTCTATACACTCGCTTCAACCAAAAATTGATCCTAGAGGTTCGATACAAATGGGCAACACTGTGTCTTCAATCCTCTCTGAAATAAATAAAGGAGTCAAGACAAGCGGCAAACGCATAAATCTCACCGACCTGGATAACCAATTTAACCATGTCACGGAAAAAATTCAAACGAGCAACGCGGAGCAGCACAAAGCCGAATATTTCGAGGACATAGACAAGTTTGATCTGTCCCAAAATTTTGAGGAGTTCAAAATCGATGATGAACTCGACATAATAGTGGCTGAAGAATATCGCATCAGCTCTGGGAGCAGCGATGGTTCCGTGTCCGACGTTGTCACTGAGCACGTTCTATCTGTACCTGAGAAACAATTAAATAACCATGTTGAGAATAATGATAATGAAAAAAATGTATTTCACGAATGCCACGACAATGCGGTGAACAAGGGACTCACAAAAAACGCTAAGCTTTCTAATAAACCTGATCTCCTTTCGAATATAGAGAACCTAGAGACTGAATCTGTAAGGAATTCTGACATCGAGTCGAGTAATTCCTCTGGGAGCAACAGTGGCTCCTATAACACGGTTAAGTGCGAGCCAAGGATGATTCTGTCCCATTCAGAATCTGTAAATAAAACTAAGGGAGCTTTTGACTTCTTCCTCGAGTCATCTGGTCTAAGTTCTAAGTCTTTATTTTCGCCTAGTAAGAACTATTTAGGTATGCGGCCACCAAGCGCTAATCATAAAAGCGTTCTTAAACCTAAGGATATAAAAATGCGCGTAAGGAATCCCATTGCAACGAACAAAATCAACGAAAAACCTATGACGACTGCTATTAAATATTTTGAACCCTATGTGTAATATTATAAAATATAGTTTAATTATATTATGTGTTAATAATTATTTATTGTAAAAATGAACTTGCCTGCATAATATTACTGTATTTATGATTATATTTTGATGTAAATATTTATTAGTTATTTTAAAATATACCTTACCTAATGAGACAGACTTTTATTTTATTTTATTTTATTAAATCATTGAACGATGTGATAATGGATGATGCACTGTTTAAAACAGCGCCATCTAGTGTTGAACTAAATAAATAGACCAATAAGGATACAGTATAACTAAAAACTACACTATGTATACATTTATTTCCAATGCATATAATATGAATATAAATCACCACTCTGAAAATAAAGGGCATCGCATATTATGGGAGGTATGGACGTGTAAAGGTATGGGAGGTACGAGTGAATGAATACACTAGCTACTGTGCCAACGGGTAATCTATTAAAAAACTTTGTTACTTAAAATATTTATTTTCAATAAACATAACAAAGAAATAATAAAACATACTTTTTGCAATTGTACTCTTAATTAAAAAAACATGTCGATACTATACAGGGTCTTCTAAACCACATAGTCACTTATAATAATTAATTAAAGATACTTCCGATTTATAACTTTCAGTTCTACGCACAAGTTTAAAACTTGGACATTTTATACTTTATCTTCTTTAAAACCTTTTTCACCATTCTACATTGTCGTTTGCACCATGAACTTTTCGACAGATTCAAACATAAGGTTTCCGAACGTTCCAAATCATTCAGAACTGTTTGCGTAACACTCACTGTATTGTATCGCTTCGAAAATCTATCGCATTCCAAATTCAAATCATCAGAACGTCTTGATTCCATAACATTGCAGGAATCTTGTCTAAGTCTAGAATTTTCTTTGGATATCCTTCGAATTTTTCTCAAATACTCTTCGGAAGAAAACGTAGTGGTGGGTAGGTCTATTTCCACTGGAAGGCACGTTGACATGTCTGTATTAGTATCCAAATCTACTGGTGTACCCCACTTATAATCAAGGGCACGGAAAGCGGCACTCAAATGTAAATGCAGATCCATTTTTCTCACAAGTTGTTGCACCAGCGGAATCCAAAAGCCGAATAATGTCCTAGCATTAAAATTATGCACTTATATACAAATTATTAATTTGTGCAATAATTACCGAAAGGGTTATGGATTAATTAATTAATTAAGCATTTTTTCTACTGAACTCTTCTAATTAAGCATTACTCATATGCCGTTTGTTCATTGAGGCGACTAATTAATACGTCATATGCACATTCTTATGAACTTAATGAATATTTAATAAGTAATATACATTTTCACAGTGGTAATTCGTATGGTCTGTTTGGGCCTCTCATATTTATATTTTCTTACGTGAAATCTTAATATTTTTCAATGTTTTTATGCCACTGAAAGAGTCATAGTACTTAAGTATTGGGAGAAAGCTCGATTTATCAAAGTTGTATTATTAATTACTAGCTTCGATTTTTTCATCTTGTTTTTGAATGTAACCTCTATCATTAATACATAGTATAAAGCAAGGTCGCTTCCAGCATCTGTATGTGTGTAAGCTTAAATCTTTTAAACTACGCAACGGATTTTGATGATTTTTTTTAATTAATAGAGTGATTATCTATCTATCTATGTAACTACTCCGTATTTAACGCGGGCAAAAGCAAGTCAGAATAAAGATTAAATACACTGCCCATAACCAATTATAACTTCTTAGATGCACGTCATCTTATTTTCCTAGGTTTATTTAGTTTGCATAAAAGTATATTCGTATTAAAACCTATTCAAACGTTTGGTGAAAGCAAGAGACGGCCCTATAAACTTCACACATAAGACAGATAAATATAGCATTTGGAAGCATAGACTCATACTTTACGGAAACTATATCATCTTTACCAAGTACCTATTTATAATCTCTATGTACATATGTATATAACATTCTCAAGTCACAATGTTAGTTACCATATTCCGAAACGGCTGGACCGATTTTTATGCAATTTTGTGTGCATATCGGGTAAGTCTGGAATCGGCCAAATGATATGAGTAAGGCAGAACATGTGAATTTAAGGTGAATGTAAGAAGTATAATTTAAGTGTTTGTACCTAGCCACAGACTCTTCCGAAACGACTAGACCGATTTATCAGTATATAAAAATAAATCAGTCATTCGTCACGGTACATATACGTTGATTTCTTTTTATAATCGGTCCAGCAAACTGTATATACTTGGCTATACCATATACTGCATGACTATGAACATGGGTTTTTTTATGTCATAGGCGGGCAACTGAGCCGATGGTTCGCCTCGATTACGCGAACCGTCCGTAAAGAATCCAAGAGGTAGTGCCTCTGCGAATGAGCTGCCGCTTTTAGAAACCCTTTCCCATAAGGAAGAGATTGACGACTGGTGAAAAGTATTAGTTTAAAAACCTCGCCTTAGAATAAATTCTATCGTCTATGCTCCAAGACTAGTTTATTTGGGAGCACAAATTATATGTCATATTTAATATATGAATAATATAATGTTGTTTATTTAGCTGAGCAAAGTGTTGGGATACCTTTTTATGCATAGATCCTGAACACAATTCAAGCAAAGAAGAATATTTCTTATCATTATTTAAGACTAGACGCCCGCCCCGCCTCCACCCGATATCACGATTCCTGTTTTATCCCAAGGAAGCATTTAATCGGTATAAAAAGTATCATATCACCCAAATCAGCTCATACCCTGTCTGTATACCAAATTTCATAAAAATCTGTGCAGCAGTTTCAACGTGATTGCCAGCAAACAAACTAACTTTCACATCCTACTAATGTTGTAAACGTGAAAGTTGGTAAGTATGGTTGAATGTATGTATGTATGGATGTTTGTTATTATTTCACGCAAAAACTACAGTACCGATTGCAATGAAATTTGGTACGTAGATAGCTGGACAAACAATGGAATAACACAAACGATTACTTTTTATCCCGATATTCTTACGGGATACAGACTTACGCGGGTGAAACCTAGCTTTTAATATTAGTGTGAAGTGTGATTAAGACGTTTAAATTTAAAAATTACAGCTTGCAGTCGTATAGACTAACCATTTCTTACAGTTTACGTATACTTTCCTATCGAGTTTCAAAAGGGTATTAGTTTATATATTCCACATTTAAACGTCTGAATAAATATATAAATAAATGAATGAATTGTGATTATTTTTAAAGAAGAAAAGAGTTGAGAACGACCCTCGACTTTTTTCTACTTTAAACCTTAAAGTTGTGCAATTCTTTAGATGGTATTTAAAATGTCTTAGTTCTCACCAACTTAATAAATGTACTCACTTATCACGAAGCTAAGGTTCATATGTAAGGTTCATTTATCCAATCTTTATATGTATAAAAAACTTACATTGGTGAATGTAAGTTTTAATAAGAAAACAATTTTATATAAAAGTGCATTATTATAAATTTATTTAAAGAACAACAAATAATTAGCAACATAATAAAACAGTAAATCTCTCTTAAACTAGATACATCATCTTCAATAAAAAAACAATAGCCATCAACCCTCGCTTAAAGCGGGATTATAACTTTCTGACTTTTAACCATTTAGTTTTTCTGACTATGTAGGATTCTCAATCCTGGAGCCAGTGACCATTTATTTCCAACAGGCTGTCAAAACTTGTGTGAAATATTAAATACTTCATAATTTAATCTTCTTTAAAATCTTCTTCAAACTGTTAAACCGTCGCTTGTGCGGCTTATTAACTTTTCCCTTGGTGACGTCGCCCTTAAATGTATTATACTCCACTCTAGAATTAGTTAGAGTAAGAGAGTTCACACTGATTGTTTCAGAATACCCCAAGTCGCTGGTTGAAGCCATTTTCGACACTGAAATATCGCTGAATGAGTCCATCCTTTTAGCTTTTAAACGCAATCTTGTCCTCTTCACGGTTTTTAAATATTCTTCAGATGAAAACGTTATTTTGGGAAGGTCGATTTCTACTGGGCTGCACGAAGATAGGTCTGTAGAACAATCAAGGTCTATTGGAGTTCCCCATTTATAATCAAGGGCGCGGAAAGCGACACTTAGATGCAAATGAAGGTCCATTTTTATTAAAATATAGCTAGTTGGTTCTACTCAAACGAAGTTCGAATGCGAAATGATAGTTAACTGATGAAATACGTATATTTATATGAAGCCCTAATCACATTTCACATGTTAATTAAAATGGTTAAATTACGTGGCTAATTTATAACCCTTTTTCGACTAATAATAGATTAATTAATGATATGTAATATCTAATGATTTGCATGCATTTTATTTGTTTATATGCATAATTAATTAATTCGACAATTAACATTAAAGTGTGAAAACGTTAATATATTTAAAGTTTGTTATATATATTATTTTATATCAAATTACTTTCAGAATAAAAAAAATTTCATTGCAAATTTGATGATAAAGGTTTTGTAAACTCCAATCAAAAGTGATTGAAATTTTAATTAAAAAAAATATTTACAATTATTTTTTAAGTTTTGTTGAATCGTTGAATGTATGTAACACACGCCACGGCTCCGGGTAGTCATTTATCATGATTTAAATAATCTAAGTATCCTATCTTTCAGGTTGGATCAAACTGCATATGATGCGCAATATCGATTAAAATCGGTTAAGTAGTTTGGGAGTCCATCACAGACAAACAATGTGACTTGTAATTTATATGTACATTAAGATTTTGCTCATTACATATAAAAAAATTGACTTTTGGAATGAATATGGTATCGATACCATACCACACACTTATCCACCCTATGATAGAATAGATATTTCTATAGGATTAGTAACATAATAAACCACAGGAATGTTTAAACATGAGTTATAATAAAAAATCTTTCATAAAATTATTTTAATTACAAGTTTAACTAATTATTTCATTTCTTTTTCTTCTTAGATTTCTTGTCATTAACTTTCTTCAAATCCTTCTTTTGCACCTAAAAAACAAGAAAAAGTATGTTTTTATTAAGTTACATTAGTTCCTCAAGTATTAGCATTAAATTATTTATATAAAACTAGCTGCATGCTCCGGCTCCGCCCGGGTAGTCATTTATCCCAATTGAAATAATATAAACTATCCTATCTTTTAAGTTAGATCCAACTGCACAAGGTATCCAAATTTAATTAAAATTGGTGAGTAGTTTAGGGGTCCATCGCGGACAAACAATGCAACACAGAATATACATCTACAATAATATTTTAAAGAGGAAGAATTTGTATTTATATTTGTTTGTTTGTTTGTAATTGATAAACTCAAAAACTACTGGACCGATTTAAAAAATTATTTCACCATTAGAAAGCTGCAACTCTGTTGAGTGACATAGGCTATATATGTATCGGGAACTGCTAGTTTATATATGTTAAGAAGATTTTTTATTTATTGTTTACAGACCACCAAATGTACAATTTTATAAACTTCAATATGGAATTTTCATAAAAAATCCTAGTCCTTGCCCAATATCATTAAATTTATTTTTTCTCGTTGAATATACAAAAGGACAAAACCTCTTTTCTGACATATTTCTTATCAATTGCATTCAATCAAGTTAAATGCAAAGTATACCAGTAGAATTCATAGAGTAAGACAGAATGACACAAAAAAAATTATTAATAGAATTTATGGGGCTCAAGCTTTCAAAGTTGCCATCCCTCTTTAAAATCCCTTTTAGTATTAGTAAAGTAAAGTGACTTGGTCTATCAGTCTGTTTGTCTCTTCTGCACACCTAAACCCATATGATTAAAATATGGTAAAGGTAAACCTAGCTTAAGACCCAAGAAAGATGATAGGATAATTTTTATACCTAAAATCCCACGGCACCAGAAACTAATTCAACTTAGCGCCTAAGTGGGGTGCCCATTCCATCAATCAATCATCAATCATCATTCAAAACAAGAAATAAAATAAGCTTTGTATTTATGATAATCGAAAAATACAAGAAAAAATATATGCTCATATAATTACAATCCAATAAAAACAATCAGCTAAATAAGAAATTTTGAAAGAATAGAAAAAATTTGATCACGAGGCAGGAAAAAATATTTTCTATTCTTTCAAAATTTCTCATTTATAAAGCATTTCAATGCTATAAAACTAAAAATTAAATCAGCTAAATAAAATATAAATCTTGTACCTTGCCATAGTTGCTCAAGAAATGACCAACATCATTCTTAGAGCCTTTCTTTTTCTTTTGGCCAGTTGTATGCATTATGCTCTTAGATTTCATCAATTCTTTCTCTTCTTTTTCCTTTTGCTTCTCCTCTTTTCTCTTACTCATAAGTTCTTTGTAATTAACATATGCTTTTTTCGGAGGTTTAGCCCCTGAAACGGTAAAGATATAATATTACTCATTCATACGAAAATCACTGGACGAATTAAAATGATACTTGGCTATAATGTAGTCTATGTACCAAAGTAATACATAAGCTACATAAAAACTTGCCCGCGGATTCGTTCGCGAGTGAAACCATGCGGTACAGCTACTTTGTGGGAAGTAAAAAGAATTATTACAAAATAAGTGACACTAAGTTCTTACCTAAGCTTACCGCTAACGCAATTTTGGCTTCTTCTTTCTTCGTAGGATCAAAACCAGACATGCCAAATTTAACTACCTCATGTCGAATCTTCTTCAAGTCTAAATCTTTCGATGGTCCGGTCGGTTTATTGGAAATAGTGTCTGTATGTTCACTTTCTAAATTCTGTTTTTTCTTAGGTTTGTGCGCCTCAAACTTTACAACCTTAAAGTTAGCTTCTGCATTCTTTAACGCAAGGGCTGCTTTAGTTAAAACTAACGACATTGCTATTGCTATAAAATGAAATTACATGAAATAATTTATCAGTCTATCAGATTTTGTAGCACAACGCTACACAACGCAATTCATAATATTTTGTTTTGACAGACAGCAAAAGATAGAAGACTGAACAACGGAGTACACGTGCTCATGACATTTTGATAATCAACATAAATCCTGTAATTTACTTACTTTTAGCAAAAAATTTGAAATGAACTTTTCGGTAACTGCATGATTACAAATTAACCACGCATTAAACATGTAAATATCTGAATTTCACTGTATTTTTAAATGTTTAAGTGTAAAAAAAATAAAATGGATTAAATTTTTAGGGTTGGCGAATCTTATTATATCTCGCAACATTATAATCAAGTCAAAGTCACATCACAGTCATACACGATTCGTTTATGTCAAAGTCATCAAGTAGAATATTTTTTGTGTTTGACATTTCGTTTACCAATCAGCCTGCAAAGAACTTTAAAGAGACCAATTGTAAGATTTTGATAATTAAAAATTATCCAATAAGAGGTAACCAATTCAAAATCCAAAATCTTGTTTTTAAGATAATTGCTAATTTCGCATGTAAGTATTTATGAATTTTCAGTTTATATATTTCTGCTTACCGTTAACATTGGCCGAGTTAATTTATTTTAATGTTTGTTGATACGGATGCGGTCACGTCTTATCTAAAAATAATGTAACGGATAGTGTTTTGCTAATATTAGAACGGCAGGTGGAAAAGATAATATTTTTAACATTAGCATTTCGCACTCCGTAACTTTCAGTCTTTCAGTATAACATTCCAGATCTTGGCTATTTATACTTGATTTCCGGAAAGTTAATGCTGAATTTTTATCATAGCATATAATCAATTATAACATCTACCTCAACTTGAGCAATAATAACAATGAGGAATAGGTTTAGAAACTCGAATACTCCTGTAAAGGCTGGAGACCTTATTTTATCTGAAGAGCCGTTCGCGTATATTTTGTCATCAAAAGAAAATGGAAATCGATGTGATAATTGTCTACAAAGGTAAGTGGTTGCAATTTTGTTTATTATTCAATTATTAAAAAAAAATCCGAATTTTTTTTTAAAGTGCCCTTACATACATATATTTCTATTTATTTCCAGCTGTAGAGTGCTGAAGTGTTCTGGGTGCCAGTTTGTTTATTATTGTGGGAAGAGCTGCCAGAGAGATGCTTGGAGTGATCATAAGGTGAGTATTTCTTAAAAGATTTTATATTTAAAATCAGCCAAGTACCAACTGCATAAGAATAGTGGACATTGTTATATTTTTTTTATAATTCAACTATTAAATTGGTAAATAAATTAACATTGGTAAGTTTTAGAGTGGCTAATTTTCTTATATTCTTTGAAAGGTATAAATTTAACTGCTAAAGAATTCTTTGTATGCCAATGTATATAATAATTAATTCTGTGATGTTATATGGATGAATTTTTGAAATTGTCAAAAAAATACAATGATTAAAATGCTTATTGAAACATACAATTACTTAAAATCACAGCAAACATAATAAAGTAATTGAAAAAAAAAGAGATACAAGTATTCCTACTCTACTTCAAATGTACTTTTATAACTATACTAGCAAACGCGGCGAACTCCGTTTCGCCACCAGATGGCTTCGTTTTTCCCGCTTTTCTGTTAAAATTTTTCTGAATTTTCTTTGCTATAAACCTCACGGAGCCCGAGACCTTTCCAACGAATGCAAAACCGTGGAAATCAGTTCGTGCTATCTGGAGTTATAGCGTCAGGAAGGAAAACCCGACTCATTTTTATATAGTAAGAAGACTATAATATTCAGATCCTTTATAAGTTCCCTATTGACAAATTCTTTCATGTGAATCATATCAATCTGGAAACAGTAAGAAAACTTCATCCATACTAACAATAGAAAAGCAGAAAAGTTTATGTATGCTTTTCTATTGTTAGTTTATTTATATGCTTTTATTGCACATGCTCATATCGGTAACAACTGGACGAATTTCAATATTTATTTCACTAATAATATGTATGATCTCTGAGTGCTATAGACTATTTATGTACCATAAGCGAAGCCAGGGCAGACCGCTAGTTTTTATATATTTCTGAGGTGAGTTTTGAGGCAAGTTGGCAACTCGCCACTTGAAATTGGGCTTTACGAAAATATATTAGATAATCAGATACTATATATATTTTTTATTTTTGACCAATGGAATTGAAGGACATGTATTGCAAGCATATTTTTGAAGTCAAAAAATTAAAAACGTAAACGAAAAGTAACTCTATCTGTCTGTCTGTTTGTCTGTTCACACCTAAACCACTGAACCGATTTGAGACCTGGGAAAGGGTAGGTTTTATGCAAGAAATCCTATAAGAAGTATGCAGGTAAAATCTCAGTTCTATCGGAAGACTAGTATGTTCGTAAATTACTTACCAGTCACATTAAACATCTATTTTTCTATTTGTCTACATCTTTAACTCAATGCCTAAAATTTTGAATGTGTGTATTTTCCAGTGGGAGTGTGCAAATCTGAAGAGAGTTGCACCTAAAATTGTACCCGATGGAGCCAGAATGTTGGCTAAAATAATAAATCGATTGAAGCGCGGCGATGGTAACTCCTACAAGGCATTTTATACACCAACCTCATTTAGGATGTGGAAAGATCTTATGTCGCGTAAGATTTTTTTTTAATTAAACCATCCTAGTGTTTGTTGTTCTTTCACATAGACTATGGAACCGATTGCATTGTAATTTGGTACGTAGACAGTTGAACAACTGGAATAACATATAGGCAACTTTTTCTCCCGATACTCCTACGGGATACGGTCTTACGCGGGTGAAACCGCGGGGTGCAGTTAGTAGTCTATAATAATAAACACTGGACTAATTTCTAGAAATAGTAAATAATAGTAATAAGTACCTGTGCATCAAATGAATGCATAATGCTTGTAGTGTAAAAATTTCTCAAAATTATAAGTATATATAAAATTGTTTTTAATGCAAAAACATACACATTTGCGAATAAATGATAAATATGTATACTTGAATATTTTTTGTGTGTTGTTCAACCTCAAACACCTCAAATTATCTCAATTTAAAGGTTTAAAACATAAAAGCAGTTTTGAAACGTACATTAAAATTTTAAACGCTTTAATTATAAATCTCGTATTATAATTTCCAGATTATTCAGATTTAAAAAAGGATAAGAAGAGGATGGACCATTTCACATCATTGTGTGTAGTGCTGTTTGAATATCTTAAAGACATATCATTGCCGAATACAGTTGACCTTATGGGATTGTATGGGCGAGTATGTTATATATAACTCTCTTATTATCTGGCCGTCTGACATTAAAAATAATCTAATTTTCAAGAAGATTCTGTTTTGTAGGTTTCTGTTGGTAAAAGATTATATGAAACCGTTCCATTAACTTTAGTGTTTATTTGTTCTTCAAACTAAAATATAATATGTCTATGGTATGTCCTCCTTTTAACACATAAAGACTAAGCTAGATATAAGATCAGACTAGCTTCTGTATCCGGCTTCGTTCATTTTAAAATATGCTATATAGTCTTGTAATATAAAATTACTTGAAATGATTAAATGAAGGATTTATTTATCAGTTACAATGCAAATCAGAATAAGTCAGCTATCTTACAAAATGATTACAAGCAAAAGTCGCGGGCGGAAACATCTTTTCTCTCAAATCTCACATGCATATACGTAAAATTTACCCTCTAAAATCAGTACCATGAATAGTCTTTATGACAAAATGAGAACTCGAATAATAATTAAAACATATGTGATAGTAATCTATAAAAATTCTCAATTATGTTTGACAAAAGCACACCTTTCAGATGGTAATCAACAGTTTCACAATACTAAATGTGGATATGAACTCGATTGGTACAGGTATATACATAGCTGCATCCATCATAGACCACAGTTGCAATCCCAACGCAGTGGCCACATTCGATGGCAAAACAATACATATAACCGCTATTAAGGATATGCCTTGTTTGGATTGGAAACAGGTATTTATAGACCATACCTTATGTTATTTATATTATAGCAAGATGTAGTCTCCAGCTAATTAAGATAAAGTTTTACGTAAAAAAGATAGAAATGTTATATATGGTCAGATTTGTGGGTAGTTATTTTTTTATATAAAAGTTATATTAATAATTGATAAATCAAGGTTTAGTTTTGTTTAAATAATGTACTAAACAGGGCTATATAGTCCGATAATAATGATGTTTAACTGCAGTGATTAAAAATACTTAGAGCTTTTAATTAACTTAGAGCTTAAATTTTAATCACTATTTTCTCTATCTTCATCAGTTAATTTGACAAAAAATTAACGATTTTTTTTTTAATAATTCTGACAGTTGTTTTTTTTAACCTATTTTTACTCTTTATTCTTTTCATATCTATCGAATCGAACTAATTCCTTCCAGATAAGAATCTCATACATAGACCTAATGAAAACGCCCTTCGACCGCCAGATGGAGCTACTCGAGAACTATTACTTCGCGTGCCAATGTGACAGGTGCATGGGTAAATGCTTTCGATGTGCATACTAATTAGTGCGTGGATATTTATGCATTTTGAGGGTATTTTTAAAATTAATCTTAGTTCAATATTGTGTTTTTCAAATAATTTGAGTTTTACTATTCGTGGATATGAATACATATATTAACTCTCAGAAACTAAAAAACAAAACGAACTCTCATTTGTTCTAAGATCCTTATAAATATCCATGTACTATATCTTTTCGCTTCTCCTTCTAATTCAGTCATGCTCTTTATCTGCTCAATAATGAAATGTAATCTTTTCTAAGCTAACAAATAGTTTAATTTCGAAATCATGTTAAAATGGGCAGAATTTTACATTGCTGTGTGTACGACATGCGTCTTATACTTGCTAATTTACTTGAAAATTATAGACCAACACTTTGCTATGAGCCATGTGTATGTGGCTAAATATTTCTAGACATACAATAAAATCGCTAACGAAATTACAAAAAAAATTATAACAAAAATATTTTAAGAGAATATCCGTCTTCGTCTCTTTATTCTTTTTGCTTTTAATTTAATTTCAAAATCCAATTTTTTTCGATCTTTTTAAAATTGCTTCCGTGCGTATTGGCTAAAACATTTAAAATATAAATATACTAATTTAAATTATATAAATTTTAGATGAAACGCAATTGAAGTATCTCCATGCAGCAAAATGCCTTAATTCCAGCTGTGATAATCCAATAAATATAAAGTGGAAAGAAAATTGTCAACTCGTTATGAAAACAGAGAAAACGAGAAGCAAAATTGAAAATGGCGCCTTAACTCCTAACGGAACGGAAGCGGGTGACAGAGATAGTCATACACAAAATGGTGTAATGGAAAGAGATGGACATATAGACAATGATAGTAATATACAAAGCAATGGTGTGACAAGCGACAGTGATATGGAGAACCATGTGTTGGAAAGAGATGGGATATGTTGTTCTGAATGCGGAACTAACTATACGGATAAATATATCGAAGTTTTCAAAAAGACAATGGAATTTTCGGAATTGCATTTGCTGAATATGAAAGAAACGACTGTGGCTTGTATCCTTTTACAATATATATTCGTCCCTCTACTCTTTCTTTGTGTTAAGCTGTATATTTCTTTTTTTTTTTACATAAAATAGCTTTTGCCCAGAGTTTCACTATATAATAAATCACAAATAGTCTATCATAGTTAAATTATGAAGGTTGATCAAATACTTACAAAGAAAATTTTGTAACCATTCATACGATTTAAGCATATTTCTCGTGTAATAATTGCCATTTCAATCATTCTAGTCATTGCGAAACTCGAGTGTTAAACACTTCATAATTCATATCTCTATTGGAATGTAAACATCTATTTTCTACCCGGACTTTATTTATACAAATTTCCTCAACGACATCCAGACGTGGATGTTTGCAAGTACTGTATAGAGCGGCAGGATGGTGTGCTACATCCATTAAACGTGATGCACGCCCAAACCCTGGACCAGGCGTTCGACGCACTTATACAAGTACAGCTGTGGGAACAGGCGTGTGTGTACGCTGAGAAACTCTTGCCTTGCTTTAGGTGTGTGATTGTATGTCGTAGCTTTAGCTTAAATATATGCTCGTTTGACAACCAAAACCAACAAAGGGTTTGTTTTTGTGATAGGAAAAGCAAATTTGGCCAAAAGATGTTTGACTTAAATTTGAAATGATTACGTTAGGTTTGAAGTTTGAATCTTCGAAACGCCTCTCAGTCCAGCAGTTCCTGACAGAAGCGCGTTCAAACAAGCGTAATATCGAAAATCCAATTGGACAGTTTCCATGGCAACGGTCTTGCCGCTTCCATGGTAACGGTAGCGTGTCGCGATTTAAAAACATTACTGCGCACGTCATATTTTTATTTATACGATACGTAACTACTATCTTGTCTAATAGTTCAATTTGTAGCAGAATTAGCAAACAATAGATAACCAAATAATAATACGCATATAATCTTGAACATAAAAACACTGTGCTAAATACTTTGACTTCTATGAGGTCAGGGTCATTGTTGATGTTATATTCTAGTTTGAAGTGGTATGGAATATTATATTTTCGTCCATACTAAAAAACGGTGCAGACCGCAGTAGTCGTTTTTTGAAACCAAGTAATATACAAAATATTATGATAGTCCATAAACATGTCAAATTCGTTAAAATCGGTTAGTAGGTTTCACTTTTCGGCATACACGCCAACTTTTTCAAACACAATAAAGTTAGTATTAAACACAGAAATGATTTTACACGTTGTATGGTATAATGTTTCAACTAGCGTTCCTCACCGGTTTCGCTCGTGGTACATAACCTATAGCACTGAAAAATTTAGATTGATTGATAGATTTGAGATTAGTGCGTTCAAACAAACAAGCTTTTATATTATTAACTAGCGGTTCGCTTCGGCTTCGCCGTGGTACATGTATAGCCTATAGCTTTCCTCAATAAATGAGCTATGTAACACTGAAAGAATTTTTCAAATCCCACCAGTAGTTCCTGAGATTAGTGCGTTCAAATAAACAAACTCTTCAGCTTTATAATATAAGTATTGATATAGAACTTATAGATTAAACTCAAATTCCACTCGATTCTTTTACACTTATACAGCTTTCTATAGCTTTGCCAATTAAAATAGGCTCTTTAACTTTTTTTCGTATACGTATAACCTATTTTATTTTCCTTTTTCCAGGTTTTATTATGGTCCCCTACATCCATTACTGGGCTTGTTACAAATGAAATATGGAAAGATATTATTATACAAAATGGATTTACCGAAAGCTGTGGTTCAGTTCAAGGGTGCTGAAAAAATATTGAAAATCACTCATGGAGAAAAGCATCCCCTGTACAAAGAACAATTATTGCCTTTGTTACATCAAGCAATTATAGAAAATTCTTAACTTACAGTTATTTAGTAGTATTTGTGTAAGATTTAAGCGTAAATGTCAAGTTTTTAATAGAATTTGACGGCTCAATCAGAGAAGATGTAGAAAGGGGAACGTATAGAGGCAATAGTGTTTTTTTAAGTTTACAAGGACCAATGTAACGGATCTAAAACAACCTGCCTTAGATATTCTAAATGTCGAAATAGATATATAATTTTTTGTATGTCAGATCAAAATCAAATGTCAATTAGTTTTATAATATGGCTGTGTGTGCAATAAATTATTTCGATTTCAATGTCTGTTATTTTTGTTGTCCAAGTCAACTATACTGGGAGTGGTTCGGCTATAATTAAAGGGCATAATTTGCGTATAATATATTGTAAATTTGACATGCAAGTTAAAAGTTAGTCAAAGTCTGTGAAATCTTAAAATCATAAATACAATGCACTCATTCTACAATTATATTGTACGCAAATGCTTAAGAAATGTCAGGTAGTGTAAAATTATTTATTTGTCTGTAAGTATGTTCACAAAGACCAATTGTCGGTACGTCCAGCGTATTTGTCTTCACGTCTTGTCCGAGTCATGTTGTCTGTCCTGTTTAATCAAACCTCGGTCTTTTGTTGGGCACTTCTTCCTCTGCCTCTATGACTTTAATTCTTATACCGCAAATTTCAGCACCGTGTAATGTTTTAATTGCCATATCTGCTGATTCGATAGTGGAGTAACGCGCGTAACCTACTGTCTTATTTGGTAGGGTATAAACATTGATAAGATTACCAAAGCGACAAAATATATCACGTAAAACAGTTAATGGTGGAGGTTGAGGCTTACAAATCAAAAAGCATCTCTTGGCTACAGGGGCATCAATATCTGCCAATGGTTGGGGCGTTGGCAATGCAACACTACAATAATTCAAATCACCAGCATCTGGAATATTATCGTCAGCAACACCAGCTGTTGCCATTTTTATGATTTTGGAAGCCTCTGCAATGGCTTCGGCAAGTTTAGCCAGATCAGGAGTTTGGGAATTTTGTGTGGAATTTATGGCATCCTTTAGCTTGTTAACAGTGCTGGGTAAATTGAATGAATTTTCCTCATGTTGACCAAAGTTCAAAGAGGCAGGTTTGACAAAAATCCTCTGTCCCGGAGGATATTCAAACTCATTTAGTTGTTGGAGTGCATATTGTGCACAAATGGGGTTAGAGTATTCAACAAAACCTTTACTGAAGTTTCGGACTATATCAAATACAAGCTTACAATTAACCATACCAGGTATTATATTAAATAGTCGCGCAATATGCATTTCTAGCAAATAAGGACTGCACATGAAATGTAGCCGAGTAAAACCTTTTGGTCGGACATTCATCATAGACATAATAGAATTACCAGCCACCAGTGAATTTATATTTGACTCAAATGCTGTCTCAGGACGTCTTTGTCCTTTAGGACTCGCAAAGATAGCTCTGTACCGTCTATCACACTGCTCAAACGCAACAGCGGCTTCAGAAAATTTTCGAAATTTGACATACGCAAACCCCCTAGGAGCTCCTGTATTTCTATCTCTTTGGACCAAGACATCTTCAACAGACCCAAACTGTTGAAAATATTCTTTTACACAGTCTTCATTCATTTCTTTAGCAATATGTAGGAATAAACGTCTATATTTATCATTGTCGACTTCATCTGTTTGAATATCTGATCGGTTTGCGGCTACCAATACTTTGAGCTGTCGAGATCTCAAAGTTTTACCATGCATGCTTTCAAGAGCATTTGCAGCTTCTGATGTTTTTGAGAATTTTATAAATGCTATTCCTTTGGGCTCGCCTGTATTATGATCAAGTGGAATTCGCAGATCCTCAATGGTGCCAAATTTTGAAAATTCATCGCGTAATGTTTCTTCTTTTACATTACGATCACAAACAACAAATAATCTAGAGTATACAGGAACATCCTCACTACGTTCTTCATTACGTGGATATTTACGGCGATTATCCATACTTTACTCTTATTATAAAAAATTTGGAGTAAAAATAAAAGACGCAGAGACGTATTTTGTTCTATCAAATTAATTATTTCATCAAGAAATTCATAACTTAGATAGGAATTCAGACTGTCCGTCAAATCCAAGCGCATTCACAGAATATTTACTCTATGGGCTATGACTATCAACATAGATAAATAAACTGCATATCTATGGCTAATATGGTGTTATATTATCAAAAAAAAAAAATTAAAAAAGTTTTGGAACTTTCAGATTATTTCAGTTGTATCTTTTTTATGCCATAAGCGAGCAACTAAGCTAGTGGGGTACGCCTAATGGTGAACTTTCACCACCACCCAAGAGCATTCACAGAGTGAATGCGCTAATTTAAATGCGCCTTTTTAAGGGGAAAGGGACAAGGAAAGGATTGATGACTGGGAAAAGGGAATAACGGCGGAGGGTGAGGAAAAGGAAACGGGAGCTGGAAACTCGAAATCTCAGTCCTCTTCGAAATATTTAAAAAGCAAGAAACAGTTTCATATTATATAAACGCAACATATCTCATCACAATTCATATATTATTTTAATGTTTTAAATTACGAAAGTAAAGCTCAATAATTTTTTTTTTACTGTTACTTTGGTGGCAAATATTGCTTAGCAGTAAGATCCTAGTTTTTAATTTGTTCTTACGTTAAAATTAAAGAACGTAAATTCTTTAAGAATTATGTGTATTTTTTCTGTTATTGTTTATAACATAAGCAATTACTTAATAAATTTGAATAATATTATAAACTGATGGTACCTAAAAACCGTTTAATTCAAACGCAGATTTTTTTTTTTAGATGGCAACACTGCATTTATTTATGCCAAAAACAGTATCTGTTTCGGATTATTTTGTGCTTGTATTATCAAAATTAAACGCGATTGTGGCATTTTATGCATTGAATAATACAACAGAATTGAGATAACAAGCGTGGGAATGCTTAATTTAGTGTAATCAGCAAATTAGTGGTTAAAATCGAAAAATAAACAGTGGCTCTATCGGGTATGTCAGATGCATTCAAATGGTCGTGAGCAGCCGAGGGGCGCAGTAGTCTTCGCGCTGCATATCGTATTACTTCAAAACATTAAGCCCACAGGTGCGGTACCCTGAGCGCCCAAATCAATATCATGATCGAATGATAACCTAACAGTTTCTGAAAAAACGTTCTAGTCTACTTCTTCCATTAGAATACCCACGAATTTTATTTGGACTTTAGTGAAAGACTTTCAATATGTTCAGTGAATCTTATGAAAGAAGACTGCTGCAGCAGTGCAGCCCTGTGAGCAGAAAACAGTCTGTGCTGGTCAGGCCAGAGCCTATGGATAGATTTATTCCATGCAGGTTGGAGAACAATTGGCAGACAAGTTTTCAAGGTAAGTTTAATCTTAACCACTTTATTGATAATGTAATATTCACTTTGTTGATTTTCACTCATGCTTAAATATTTTGTTATAAGTTATTTAGGTCAAGGTAGAAAATAAAAATAGTAGTGGGACGTTCCAAATAATAAATTTTTCTAAGGAAATAAAATCCACATTGTGCTCCTATGTACCTGGGTGATACTAACGCTATACATAATTAGTATCATGGTTTAAGTCAATTTAAATACTCTAGAAAAACACAATTGTCATTTATGTAAGTAAAATAGACTGAATTTTTTAAATTTTTATCAAGCTTAGTGTTTATTATCCATATTTTGGTGTTATATTGCAAAAGTCTAATTTCTTATATGTTGGTATTCAATAAGTGATTAATTAAATCAATATCCAATTAAATGAAGTTAAAAATTATTTAATGTCTCTTTAGCAATAGGCAAAATCTAATGGCATCAATATCATTTATCACACTTTATATTAGATCTTTAATATAACTTATATTTATCTAAGTACTATTTAATATTAGGATAATTATTAGAACAATCAATTTCTTTTATTATAAGCTATTGTAATTTACTACTTGTAATGAATCAAGACAATTGCTACCCAGTATTGCTCATTAAGAAACATTAATTAAATACTTGTGAAGTGATTATAATATGACTAAACAATAAGGAAAATGTTTTAGAGCACAATGAGTTTACTTTATTTGTCATCATCTTTTGATGTATGAAAATCTTTACTTATAATAAAAAGCTGACAGATGAGAAAAATTTGTTCACCGATGTAGGTATATATGCATGTGATCTCAGAGTGCTTTAGGCTATATGTTTACCAGAGGTAAAGTCTGGGTATGCCGCTATAGTTGTGTTAGTTTGTTTCTGCTATAAATAAGAGGGAATCCATTAGGTAGCAAAAGTAACTGATTAATATGATCAATAAAAAATATTATATTACAAGTTATTGTACTAATATACATTGAGTGAGTTATGAAGTGAAGTGAAAAGGAGCTGGCTTAACTCTAATAAGATATTAATTATAATAATAAGTTGCGAATGTAGCAGGAAAAATTAAGCTTAAAACTATTTTCAAGTAACTTATTTTATAATTCAATTCAAATATATATATATATTTTTTTTTTTAACAAAGCTAGTCAGTTACCTCTACGCAATAATGACATTGTTTAATTATAGACACAAAAAGTATTCTTTAATTAAAATAACCTAAAATGTAAATTCAGGTTGGTGCAGATTCAATGGTTTCTTGTTGCTACATGAGAGTGGAACAAACAAATACATATTTATATATTTAAAAATAGGTTGAATTGTTAATAAGAAATTACTTATACTAAAAAAAAAAATATAATCTTAAGTATTAAATGTTATTTTGCTAAAGCTAAAAATAAAACATCATTAATTATCTCCTTACAAAAAATTAATGCAAATAAATACTTAATGATTATAATTTTTCAACAAATATTTTGATACGATTCAAATCACTCAGAATATTATATATTTTATAAATTTTAGTCACAGCACTAATAAGTTGTTATACTCTGCACATACATAATTTTAATTCTTAATTAAAATTCACTGCTTTGTCCTTTGCTTATTTATGTACTTTCTTGTGATAATATATAGCTGAAGAGTTTGTTTCTTTGAATGCACTAATTGGAGGAACTGTACCATGGCTCTTGAGTGCTTATCTATTAATATTATTAATGCGAAAGTTTCTAAGTATGGATGGTTTTATAAATGTTAGTCACTCTTTCACTTGAAGATACCTTATCGTATCTATGAAATTTGGTACAGAGGTTACCCAGTTACCACGCAAGTGACACTGCAGGTTTTCAACTAGTTTACAGCAATTTTTTAATCCTGCCATTCTCTTATTTCCTTCGCAGGTTTATAATGACAATGATTCGACTAAAATTTGGTGTAATGATAGGTTGGCTAATGGAAAACACAGATTTTTTGCTCACCACTGCTTCTGTCCGTCGATGTTTTGTGGATAGATTATGATTGCTGTTAGACACTTATTTCACACTTGTTAATTGTGTTGCTTTTTGTTGTTTCTTCATAAAATTTGTTTTTTCATTGGCCAAGTTTTAGTTGTTTCAAATGACTACATTGCATGGAATCAAATCTATGACTCCTATGAAGGTATTAAACATTGTAATATAATTATAGTAATCAAATGAATTATTATGTTTAATTTATAAAACAATGCATATTGCTGGTGCATTGAAACATTTTTTTTATTATTAATTACGATCGAAATAAATTATCGCTTGTAGCCATTACATAATCGTGTTTACAAAAGTAACTCGAAAACATAACCATTTCATTTTTTGAATTTAAAGCAATTACAGCGTACTGCGGTCGTTCACATGCTGAATAATGAAATAATGGAGTTAAGCAAGCACCGATGTGGCTTATTAACGTCGCTGCGTGCTTTACGCGCTTCAAATTTTTATCTCTCAAATCGTCCGCCGCAATTATGAATCTCGGACTAATTAACCCTCATTATAATACTGATGAGCTTCGACTTTCCTTCGCTAGCTACATTCCCTAGCTATTAATTGTTGGTTTAAATGCGCCATGTGATAAATCGGGGTCCACAACAATATGTAATCTGCAATTCAATGGTAAAAAGCTATGTTACGCTCGGCTACCTATGAAGAACGAGCTCGTAGTTATTGTGGCCCGTAGGTGATTGCACTTTGATAATTTATTGTAATTTATAACTTAACGCTGTGGTAATAAGGTTAAACATCTCGGTGGCTAATTTTGTTTTGGAAAGTTTACGGCGTTTAAGTTCATTGCTATGGTGCTACTTTTCTGTTCTGTATTTGAAGCGTTTTTCCGACACGGTGTTTTCTTATAATATTTTATGATCTTCGTTTTTACGACGTTTGCTACTAGCAGACCGCTCCGTCTTCGCTTCTATTTAAACAACCATTATTTAACAAATGTTAGATAAATAATGAATAAATAAGGAATCTCTTTAGTCTAGAGGATGATCTTAAATTAACATTATCGATTTCAATTATTCGATTTCAAACTATCCGCTTGCCGTGGCTCCGCCCGTTCGTGGGTTGATCCGGTTTAGAAAATATGGCCAAAGACAATCCTACTACTATTATAAAGGCGAAAGTTTGTAAGTATGGATGTATGGATGTTTGTTACTCTTTCACGTAAAAACTACTGAACCGATTGCAATGATTTTGGTATGTAGACAGCTGGACAACTGAAATAACATATAGGCAACATTTTATCCCGATATTCCTACGGAATACGGACTTACGCGGGTGAAACCGCGGGGCGCAGCTAGTAACGAAATGTGGCTTAATATTGGTTAAAAAAATTTCAAAATCACTTCATTAGATCCAGAAAATGATCTTATAACCTCACAAAATTATATATGTACAATGATAAATTATAAACTTAAGATTACGTGTATTGTAGCTCACTTTAAATGTTGGAATCATTTGAGAATCCAAACGACAACTTTCTGTGAACTTTCTATTCAATGCACGACTTCAACACTGTGTAGAAGGAATAATTGAATTAATAATAATTATAAATCATAAAGGTACTTAACTCACGGTAGTTTATGGACCTCATTACTTCACCCTCATTATTATCATAGCGTGCTATATGATATGGCATTTATAATATTTATGTGTGCATAGTGCATGAAGCTCTGTGACCTTTGAAAACAATGTCTGTTCTCTATGGGAGAGTTTAATGAGAAATAAACAATATCGAGATCACTGGACCAGAACATTGCGCAATAAATTACTCTTGTTGCTATGGGCTTTATTGTACAAAAGCCACTGTCCAATTGATTTTCCAACAGTAGCACAAACGTACATTATATATGTATTATCATCTTTGCTCACGTCAAATTTAATATTGATGCAATTTATTAAACTAAATAATATGTGTCACGGTTTATTATTATTACAAGCGAAAAGCAGGCTAAATTCAATTATATTTAACATTTCCGCCCAATTGTTCGAAATATTCCTCTAAATCAAGTACACTCAATTAAAGTCCCATTTATGTAATTTGTGTCGAGAACTTCCGCAGGATTTTTTTTGCCAATAACCCATAACATAAGCATAATAAACCAATGAACGTGTTGTTTTTGTTTAAGAACTGATTTTGCAAAAACGCGAAGCGAAATCCCCAGACCATAGAGAGTTAATGGTTAAAGGGCGACGCCCTAGACTTGATGCCTAGTTCCCTGTGGGATCTCAACCGAGACGCTTATCTTTTATGTGGTAACTCGACTCGTTCTCCGCGTCTTGGCAATCCCTAGAACTACTGTGATTTAAATACAAAGTCGCTGTTTTAAAAATCGTAATAGCATATTAAGCTGAATATTAGGCATCGGGATGTAGGTGTAAGATATTTAATTGATACCTACCAATTGCTTCCTCTAGTTTTTGCGTGATTCGAGAAATTAAAATAAATCAAATTGAAACGAGTTTTAATTCTCTCAAAGGTCCTGTGAGAACACTTGAATTTTTATGATAAAAATTGCAACGCCGTCGAGGTTTTTTGTTGTGCTAATATTATGTCGGGTGTGCAAGCGGATGTCGTGGCTATATCCTCTTAGTAATGTCATTAATTCCGTGATTAGAGAACCGTTAGGCCGTTGCTCAGCCTGGGTTCAGGGTTAAATGGCCAGGAGTCAATTGCATTTCGTTCACGTATCTTCATTATGCACGACGAGGACTCCTGATTGAATTAAGATCGTTTGATTGCGTACATAATTTATTACATGCAATTGTGACTCGTTTTTAAGCATTTCCATTTGGATCATAAATTTTGCGTTGGAATACAGGAATAAACTTACGAGTTCGACACTTCTTATGTGACCAAACCAAACCCGCCAGTGAAATATAATAATTACAATTGAATTTGAAATCTATTATAGTTATAATCTCGTTTAGTTTGAAATCAGTCATCATTAAACGGATGACTTTCAAATTTCAACTGTGCCAAATAAGGATTGAGTTCTTTGCTAGAATAAAAAAAGACAAGGACTGGCCACGACGAGTGGACGTTCAGTCTGTAATTGGTTACATAATAGAACTAAGATCTAACTTTACTTAATACATATTATATTATAAGTGAATAGGTTTGAAAAGCACAAAATGACTAAGAGTTTTTATGAAATTTTATTAACACATACATTTTTGTCAATAATACCCTTCTTTTACAATTTATCTAAGCACTGCGCGAGCAGAGCTGCGTGACCACATGAAAAACACTTAAATAAAGCGGAATTATAATCATTTACGATACAAAATATCTTTTATATCAATGCTCTTGATATAAGAAACGACCAAGAGATGACCTTCATTATCAGCATTTATATAATACTGCACTATTGTGTGCATCAGTCACGACACACGTCCGAATTGTTCATACTCCAGCCGTGTTTACATTCTGCACCCGCTGTTTGTCGAAAATAGCCTATGTTATCTGGACAAAATGCAATTTTCGATAGCTTCTGCAACCTGTTGCTATCATTATTTATATCGGCTCGTCCCACTAACACCCAGGACAAATTGCTTGACATTTGATACGCTATCGTTATCGCACGATTGTCAAAGCATGCGTACCGTGGTTTATTGCGTATCATTGCGGATTTGTGGACATTTAATAAGTTGTAATTGCCTACATATCTGCGGTCGTAAATATTTCGACCTCCTCACTCTTGGGCTGCGTTAACCCAAGACGATAAGCGATAACATTATAAGTGTATACCTACTATATTTGCATCCAATTCCTACTCTAATTTTTGTTTTTTTACAACCATTTATCATTTCGGTTTGGGGATTTTATTAGGCTCTCGTGTTTTTGTGCAAAATTTCGCTTCCATTTAGGCAGATGCACAGCGGTTCTTTTGTCGTGCCTTTTAAATACACGATAATTAAAAGTATCAACAATGAAATGTCCTTTTTTTACAAAGTCAATATTGCGATTGCAGATGTGCAAACATTTAAAAACGGCTCTTGTTCTCGTGTAGGCGAATGCATATTTGAAATTGACAAATTAACACATTTTCGTATGTCCAGTGCAAGTGATATATGGGTTTATTTACTTGCGCGTCTCTTTGATCTTGTGAATTCGTGCTTTTTTGTATTAATCAAAAGGTGAACTGGTGAATTTTTATTTCCGTCAGCGTTTTCGCCGTTATTTGAATTACGAATTTTATCAAAATTCAAAAACTGCAACGCTAATCTTGTTTCTATCGAACTATAGGCTAGGCTAAGGCTCTGTCGGTAGTCTTCAAATATTGCGAAATACAACGACTTGTACAAACATGACACGTCTACATGAGAAGTTGAGGCCTGCTTAGGGTATGTAGATTAGTGAGTAGGAGCTGCTCACTACACCCACTTACCGGTGTGACCAAGCTAACCTACCAACTGAGTGGCTGATGTCATTATCGTGCAAATGTTTATTTTTGGCATATTTTAAATGCTTCTAGCTTGTTTTCTCGGTTCCGTTTGTCTGGATCAAACATAATTAAGCATTCAAATTAATTGCCAGAATTTAAGTTTGTACAGTACGTACCCGGATTTGCCGGTCGGAACGCCGCGTGTGTGCGCAACACGCGTGTACATCACACGAATATTTTGAGGTTATTATAACCACATTAAATGCATAAGTATCAAATTATGACAATTAAAAGTACTTAAATGTTTGCATTACAGAGTAAAACGTCAGGCGATGACGCGATTTCACGCTATATTGTTGCCGATTTGGGTGCATGTCCTTTATTCATACTCCTCGACATAATGTTCTTTCGGTACCTTACAACTTTAATTAATTTGCTGCCTAATTAAACGCCGGTGAAGAACGTTGAATCAAAGTCGGCGAAAATTCATAACGAGCGCGAGATATTCGCGAACAGCTGACTGTGATTCAGTGATTTGGTTCATGCATTTTAATCAGCATAGTGGAATTTTCAGTATGAGACAAAATGCTTTACCTGTTCCGAGAAGTTCAACGCACCGATCAGCTGAGTCAACAGTGCTTTATTTTACCACGTGTTTAATGCAACGTTTAACTAACAAAGTTGCGCAATGGCTCCAGGCTGGACACGCTTTGGTCTGAGCTCACGTAAGAAATGTATAAAACACCTAGAAATGAGTTCTCGGTACGATTCGAGTCTCGCAAGAGAGACACGTGCACGAAATAGTTCGTCTTAGTTATAGAATACCAGTATGCCAAACGATTTACAAGACCAATTAAACATTTATGTTTTTAATATCTATAAATCGATACTATGCATTGACGGAGATGAAATGAAGATTCGATTTGAATATGACATGTCTGCATCAATCAGATGTTATGATGTCATTCGCTTTGCCATTAGTTGCTTTTTCGGATTTTATTTTTTCTGCATTGATACAGGTATGCTATACAAGTCGCAACCTGTTTGATTTGACCAGCCTTCACCTTGTCGCTCCTTCGTAAAGATCAGCTGTTAAATTCGTAATATTACGCAGGTTGCATACGATATTTCGCTGTTGACAGATATTAGAAGTTTGTGCTGGTTTATTTTCCTCATTCCAATTTTGGGAATATTTTCCTTTCGATCCTTATTGTGATTTGTGAGGCAGTAATTCCAATAACTTTTCTATCCTATAATAACAGTATATCCTCAAATATTTTCATCAACATGAATGTTTTATTTTAGGAAATTTCAAGTTTGATTCAATTTCGAAATAAAAAAGTGTATGCTTACGTATTCATAGAATACTAGCTTTCCGCCCGCGGCTTCGCCCGCGTGAAATACGGTTATATCGCTTTCATCTCCCTATTTCAACTCCTTCTACTCTTTTTTTCTCGATAAAAAGCATCCTATGTCCTTTCCCAAGTTCAGTTCTACCTTCATACCAAATTACATCAAAATTGGTTCAGTGGTTTAGGCGTGAAAGCGTAACAGACAGACAGACAGACAGAGTTACTTTCGTATTTATAATATTATAGTAGGGATTGAATAAAGCATATTTTAATTTTTCGTTAGTGCTATTAGGTACCAACACGTTTTTTAAACGTTCGGAGAGATGTAATAAGTTTTTTGGTGCTCATCGATGAATTCCTCGCTTAATTTTTTATTGGTTAAGTCAATAATTTAACACTTGAACCCATGCTTCACATAAAACAAATATTGTGTTCCTTTTAGTTATTAAATCGTGATTGTTTTTTTTAGAGTTGAAATGATCGCTGGTAATTCGTCGATGATTTGTCTTGTGCGTCCAAAATGATGCTATATGTATAAATATATATTTTACTAATTAAAATTTTCGGTACCGGATTCACGGCGGGTTTACCATCTATTTTGTGTCAATTTGTACAACTTTATCACACAGTGTGTATAGCGGTTTTTATGGTGTTTTTCAGAACGCCTCATCCAACACACGGACTTTACACACCTGACTGTAAGCAGTTAGAAAAGCAAATAAACGCATAACTGCGTTTACTGTGCAAACATTTCTGACCTCATTGAGGGGCCTGTGGAAGCGAATCACACACTTGTATAACCTCTATTTCGATTCCGTAAAACCAGAAGCTACGGGAGGCGTGGTAGATAATTGACTACGTCCAGTGGCACTATAATTAATGTTTTCAAGGTGGATATTTTTCTTTTTTTTTGTATGACAATTCAGCTCAATTGGATCGATTCAAATTAGGTTGACAATTCGTATGTATGGCTTTGTTTATATAAGTAATGTAACCAGGTGATAAATGATCATGTTGTCAGCTATGTGTATTATCCTATATGTAATGGCAATAGGATTTTTTACTAGCAACAGGCTTTTGACACCTGAGCCAGAGCATAAATCAGTTGTCATCGGATTTATCTAGGACGTTGAACAATGTGGAGCTGGTAATCAATTGTTGTCGACTGGAAATGATGGCTGACATCACCGCGACGAATTTAGTCGTATTTGATCCTGTCAATGCTTGCGGGGATAATAAAACTAGGTTTTTGTGGTGATAGAAGAACTATATTATTCTAGTTTTGTTGTTGAAATGATCGTTAGCTAGTCTCCTATGTAGTTTGCAAAATTTCTATAAATTTCATCGATAGCTTCTACTGGGCATTTTATGTTATTTGAATTACATGCCGCCGGATGCTCAACGCAAAAACGCCGGCGCACATCATTGTTAACTCAGTTCTGGAACAAAAAAAGCATTTCCTCGCAAAAAATTCCGGATCGATCACGATCCTAGCCTCTGTTAAGTAATACAACACGATTTTTGGTTCAATGCACTTGCGGGGGACATCATTCTACTGGATGCCCTAATGGCGTGACGACGATTTCATTTGTACTATTTACATCTGGGCCCGTGTCACGATCCGTTGTGTGTCATGTTTTGAACGGAGCTTCGTTGCTTAGATGGTTTCCCAGCAACGGCCAAGCTGTTGTGTTCAATCCTTATATGGTATGGTGTATCTTGTATGCATGTGTGCATGTACAGTAGCCAGGAACTGGCGAATAAAAGAACCATTTTGATCTAATTATTTAGAGATTGTTTATTGTATGGGACTCTGATTTATATTTTAATTATTCGTTTGGTTGAATAAATTGCGAAATAACAGCGATTTTCGTAAAGTAAAACACGCACTTAGTGTTAGTATAGCTCGGCGGCAGTAAAAGCCTACGATTACAGGTCACTGCACCGTATTTAGGTTTTTCATCTATTCCTCTTGGTTTTTATATTCACTCGTCAGTCACCGCGCTTCTCGAATTGATTTTCGCCTCGGCAGCCGTTTTCTATTTATTTCCAGTTGCGAACACATTCCGTGAGATCGTTCTATGCAAATGTTTCTGTACAATGAATAGAAAATTTGAAGTAAGCTCGAATCGCACTCGCAACTGCCTGCGATAAAGTGCGTCAGATATCGGCTGTTTGATTTTATGGGCTGCACATGAAGGAATTTCGTATTGAGTTAGATGCAAGAGGATTTACGGAGAAGCGCTATTTAGTTCTATCGTTTTTTTTTAAATATAAAATTGTATTTTAAGATGTACAATTACTATACGATAAGAGAGATTATGGTGTAAATGATGTAAATTAAACTAAGTACATGTTGTTGAAATAATGAATACAAATATAGCTATAATAGTATGAAATTAAAGGTTCAAATGAGTACAAATACCTTCGGCCTATAGTAGGGAAGTGTATTGTGCCAATACGGCATAGTGTAGACATAATAATATTATTCTGCAATGAGAAAGTAATTTTCTGTTCTAATAGTACTGTTCTAGTAATACTGTTGCTGATGAAATGATCTAGGTATTCATCTAACATACTAATGTATCATTTGAAATAAGAATCAGTCCATGTCTGGATTCTGTGTTCGATTTGGTTTTAATTTCTTTAATAGCACGTTTGGTTCTCCATAACACTCTACTAAAGGTGATGATTATACGCTAATATAAAACAAATCATTTGATTTTTTCTCCGTTTTAATGTAACAAGTATACACTCGGCAATGGTGCGAGGGCTGAGTTCGCTCATTATGGTACATATAACATCTTTACAGCCTATACGTCACAATGCTCGACGGACGAACACACGGGCTGGCATTGTGCGCTATTATTTATTATGTCATTGTTCAACAGAGCTAGATTTAGTAGAAAATCGACTGTCACAACACGATTGAGCGTTGTGACATTAGTCATGAGATTTATTTTTTTGTTCATAACTCGATAATTATGTAAATCATTATACCTAATTAATAATAGCATGTGGCGTCTGATTATTCCGGTGAATGTACTGGACGTTTGCTTAAAAAATTGCTTGTTTTAATCGCTTATGAGCTGGGCTAATAGCGATTTGAATATATAATTATTAATCGTAGTGTTTAAATTACATTTTTTTGTGGAAGATAAGCGTTTGGGAAAATGGTTGTGATTAATTATTGTAACGATTGGATTAGATTTTTTTATGTAATTAATTTTATTTGATCGTGTTATGATTTCATTATTGCACCATGTATACTTTGGGTATAAAATTAAAGTCTAGTTCGGTACCTTTCAATTTGAGTTTTAGAAATATTACCGCCACGTTTCTTTAAATAATTCCTTATGCAACTTCATTTATTGCAATTTAAGTGAAAATATTATTATTGTTTAACACTAGCGGTCCGCCCCGGCTTCACGTGTGGTACGTATTTACTCTCCACGAGAACCTTTCTTGAGCCTTGACAAATACGTTGAAGAAAAATTCGCCGAATTGGTCCAGCCGTTCTTTAGTATAACGCTTAGCAACACGTTTGACGATTCATTTTAATTTATAAATAATGACGTCACATTAAAATCTCGGCATTAGGACGTCATCAATTAAATTCTCATAACAACAAGTCAAAGTGCAGATTTTTCAAGCCTAATTACATTTTGTACCTATACACAACTATTCGTTGTTTATTTTCCTTCAATCAAGCGAGGTTGCCGTTTCCACGGATGCTATATAAATCTTGTACTTTACGATCTAACCTATTTCGCGACCATACGTATACCAAACTTCTATCGAGTCGATTGTTTTTAAAGTTCAATTGTTTCACGTTGGTACCATCTACTTACGAAGTCGTTACTCGTGGCCCGGTCACCCGATAAGGTGCAAGCGATAACAGATGCAGTAGAGGCACGCTATAACTGACCTGCGATATCTCGGTTCTTGTTGGACCATTAAATACCTACTGTATGTGGTGTAGTATTGATTAACCTGTGAGGAAAGTGATATAATAGTAAGTTTATTTGTGTTTTGATGTTTTTGTGACCTTCGTTTTAATATGGCGGTAGAAAGATATGCGGTAGCTTTGGAAATTTCTAGTTATATTTCTAGCTATAGATTTAATTGTTGTACAAAGCGCACCATGGTTATTTTAGTTGTAGTACTAAAATAAGACAAGGAAATAATAATCTATACGTACTTTTTATTATTTAGACTTGAGAGGTATATATCATTTAAATTTTTATATTATCCAATTATTAAACTTAAATTACATGTCCGATTTCAATCTTCATTCGATCATAATGAAATACCGAGTATCCGCATATAATATAGCATAGCTGTATTTTATATCCTTCGATCCCCAGTCAACCCACGCAAAACCGGGACAAACGGCTAGTTAATAATAGTAATAGCTATGAAAAGATTAATCTAAGCAAGTGCAAATAGAAGTTGATCTGCCAGTTTTCTATCGCTCTCTCCGTGCAATCGGTCCGCGTAATAAACGCTCCTTTCCACGTCTAAGACACAGACGGCGATCTGTGCCTTAGGTCGTAAATGTGCCTAGTCAATAGCGTAGTTGACTACAAGGAAATATCAATCAAGATATATGCAGGCCCATTGCCAATTAGAGGACTAAACCGTGCCTATTGCAACCGCATGAAACGGTCCTTTGATGCACAGATCGAAGTCTCATTAAGTTCCTATATTGGCATCTATGTAGCATTACTTCAATGCTGTCCCTATTAGTCATTCGTAAGAAGCTCATTAAAGAAGTTTTCTAAATACATGTCGTTCTTATTATTTGTATAGATAATGGCTGCTATTGTTGGAGCCCTCAGATAAGTGAGGTGAAGGAACTTTATAGGGGAATGCACCGTGATGCAAGATGCGGCTAGGCTGCTTGCAATGCGCTTTGAATCCCGTTATTGACCTCGCACCGCCCCATGCAGCTAGGCACTAGCTTCTAAGTAATGCAGATTCTAGAATCGGAGCTAGTGTTGGGTTGGGCTTTGTTGGTAATCGTTTAGTTTATATTGCGTTGCATGAAGGGTATTGGCCGTTTGTGGATGATGTTTGGAACTAGTCTGTGTGGTGATGTATAGGAATGTTTGTATGGGCTCTGTTGTATTTTGCAATTTTTCTGATATTGTTATTTCGTTAGGGTGATTTCAGGCGGGGCAATCTAAGATATAATGATAGACACAATTAGATACCATTCTTTTTGTATGATTTATTTTATATTGATTATCTAAATATATTTATTGTTTATATATCGTCAAATTACAAACGCAGCGCTATTCGCAGACGTTTCGCTTACGTAATCCTTAATGTCGCGTCGCTGAGTGCGAATCCAGATGCAGTCTCAATTAATATTGCACAGATAAACCAATTTATACTCTGTTCGGTCCCAAGTGAATGTTGCGGAATAAATCTCGGCGCATTTAAGGGAGTGATAAGGGTAGGGTTGCCAGGCATCGAGCGGATTTCTGCTGGCGCGTGAAAAAGTTCGTGACAATTTTATGGACGAGTTTTATGCTTTATGGTTCAACAGCGAAGCTGGTCACTTTGATTTTGAGAAGATGATTTTGATTCAAACATTATTTAAATTAGAGAAAAAGAGAAATCTTTTCAAACATTAAAACCCCGCATATTCCGGAGTGACAACCCTAGTTAGGGGAAAGTCGTAAAATTGACGGCGAAATAAATTCGAGCTTATATTTAATTTTTCTAACGATGTCAGTGACCGTGATGGCGGGTGAAGAACTTAGTCCTGTGATAAGATGCCAAGTTTCGTTAATTAGACGTACCTATAAGTGATTATTCTAAATGCTTTTTTAGTTATGCTCGTTTGTTAATATCGTTGGTGGAGATTTTAAAAACACCAATTACATCGCTGACCTCTGTGTGTATAGTAAATTGCGTGTTTTATAATGTTTTTGTTAGAGTAAGCAAATATTTGGATAACTTTTATTAATGTTAGCTCATTATTTTTGTACTTAACGACCGTGTAACAAACGTAATAGACATTGGCTAGTTTTTAAATAATTGCTTGAAAAGAATTATAAAATATAAATAGTTAATAAATAATGCTTCATGAGAGTTATGCCTTGTTAAAAGGAAATATTACGTAGGTATTATGTACGTAGGTGCTTAAAGCTTTTTTTGTTCGTAACAGTTCTTAAAGAATCTAAAAAAATTTGAACCTAAACTGCAACATATTTGTTTATACATATCTACCTATAACGGATCACGTAAATGAAAAAAGGAAACAAATTTAAATCGATCCAGTATTTTCTGAGATAAGCGCGTTCATGCGATCAAACCAACTCTTCAGCTTATTGTTTGCACAATTTTCATGCCTTCCTCAAATATTCATAATAAAATAAATACAACTTTCAACGGGCCTGTTATTCAAATTTGTTTATTAAATCAAACACTTAACCTAACCTTATAGCTAAGTACATCACGGTAGCAGTGCAAATAAGTATCAAACAATTTAAGCAGGTTCAAGACCTATATTTTTGTTACCTTACAGCGTAACCTGTATTAAAGATAAAAGTACCTTCCCCATATCAATAATATAGCACAACTTAATTAAAAACAGTCTCAAGGTGGTCGTCACAGCTTAGTTGTTATTACTGGACGATTGCGAGTTAGCGATGTAATGTTCTACTCTTGCGCAACGGAAGGCTATTTACCTTTGGAACTGATCACGCAGCGATCTTCACGGCAAAAGTATAAAACTAAGTAAGTCGCTTTCCGACGTCCGTCTATCTATATGCTTGGATCTTTAAAATTACGCTGCCGATTTTGATGGTTTTTTTTTAATATATAGAGTGATTCAAGGTTTATACGTATAGTAGTATAGAAAAAAGGGGGGGACAAGAATAATTTTACGCGTGCGAAACCGCGGCCAAAAGCTATTTGAATATGATATGTACGCTAGTACGTTACTTTGTAAGTGTTTGAGTTACATTTCCTAGTTTCGATAATGTAATAAATATACGTAAGTAGATTGTATTTCAGATGTTGATAGACAGAAATCATGTTTCCAAAATGGATGAAAAAATTGTGGGTATTTTCGAAATTAAGACTACTAAAATTTTTTTCTTTTGGTAATAATTTAATTTAATATATTAAAATTGTGCCCTAATAAAAAATTAGTAAATCCCTATACAAACAGTAAATATAATTTAAAAAAACGATGTCATACATGCGTGCAAACATACAGGTGAAGCTAGTAAAAGCGTATTAAAAACTACACACTTGTTGTAAGTACAGATAAACAAACACTCTTTAAAACTTGTCGCGTTATCTGTAGTTTTCAAATCAGTTTAATAGTGCATGCGCTCTGCTTCGTATCAATTGAATGTACGGCTGCCTATATAGGTGCAGTTTACTCCTTAATAGAATGTGTTAGCACGCTGCAATAGCCTAGGATTGAGCCTGGAATCTAGGTCGTGCAA
>NC_052112.1:2028961-2057656 GCF_012273895.1 Zerene cesonia | reverse complement strand
TGTTTTTCATGATTCTTCTTAATACCTTGCCTGTTAGCAAAATAACAGGGAGCTTTATAGCTAAACTTGTGTTCCTTTTAATTTAATAAATCATACGTGACACTCGATAAAAGATATTGGTTATTTATAAAATAAACTACATTTTTCGCAAATAGCTTTAGCGTTTTCACCCGTTTTAACGGATGTTTATTCAACTCGATTGTATCTCGAATTATCTGAAAGCATACTCGCGCGATAAACGCACCCATTTGTTTCGAGAAACTCGGGACGTAGTGGTCTTTAACTGGCCAACTTGAGACCTAGAGTTGATATTGGAGTGTATTAGAACTGTACTCACTATTGATACGTTTGCTTGAGTTTTAATTAACTACATGTTTGGAATTAACGGCGTATTTACTTGAAGAAAAATATAATGTTGCAATAATTGTAGATTGTTACTAGACTCTGCGGCTTACGCTATAAAATTCGGAAACTTTAATCGTCAGTTTTTAGTTTCGTAAAAATCGGTTCAGCGATTTAGTAGAAATATCGGGACCGGCTGACGCAATTTTCGATAAAGACAAATTATGCACATAGCAAATAATCGATATCATTTTCATGTAATCGTGTGTCGAACACACAAATTGTAAATATCGACCTAATGAGGCAACATCGCTATCAACACTCCCTACTGATTACACTTGTGTTTTCCACTTCACCTGTTCCGTAGGTACGATAAGGTGTCTGACACACTTAAAGCAAGATAGTGACTGTCTCGATGCTCAACTTAATGGTGGACTTGCTTAGAAAAAGTGCACCATGCGTAGTCTTAGTATAACTGTCGTTTTTATTGAGTCTCTGTATAAGTGAGTTCTGAGTATAACATAGTCATAACATTTCTACTGAGGTGCGCTTTGGCGTGCTTGCGTAAGTCATTTTACGTGTAAAGATAAATGTTAAACTTGGATTGGATTGTCGTGATTAAGGAATATGTGAATTGCTTGCTTTTTGTTCGATTTGAATGAGTTTTCCCTACATAGCTCCCAATCCCGTGGGATTTCCGGGCGTATAAATTCTATATTTTCTTAATTCTAATAAGTCTCAAATTATATCTATACTAAATTCCATTCAAATCGGTTCTGTGGTTTAGGTGTGAAATTGTTAGAAATGTATTCTAGTTTGGTGTTTAGGTAGTGACTGTATAAAACTTGTAACCCACATGGAACATTTCTACTCGAAGACTGGAGTGAAATATCAACAATAGGAAATTTTCAATACTATATCAAATATCAAATTTTATTTAAAATATGATGTGAAATGATGACGTATCTCTTTAGCCATTTATTTATTTTTTTCTACGATTTCAACTATGAGCCTTTTTTTTTTTTTTTTATAGTGGGGAAATCTTGCATAGATACCCACGGCCCCCGGGGATGGAGCCGTGGGTTATGTCGGATTCTTACCGACCAAAACCCCACTGTGTTCCGTCTAGCCACTTGAGTGAAGGGGCCACGGGAGCTGGTTAAAATACGTCCGCGACTCAACTATGAGCCTAGCGAAGCTTATGTTAATAGGGTGGTAGAGTTTTCCTACCTATTTAATAAACTACAGTTTAAAATAAATAATCTAACATCACAAAGATTTTAATACCATCGTACATGCGAATGGAAAATACTTTTTTTTCTCGTGCTTATGAATACTGCGTTAAGAATATAATGAACTATTAATAAAAACTTACCTTAAGCACGGTGTTAGCTTTAGGCATTATGCTAATTGGACACCGTTTCCGCCCTTCGATAGTAAAATAAATGTACATATTATATAATGCTTTAATTAGCTAAGTGTGGAGATTTTTATTGTTGCTATAATTTTTGTTTTGTGTACGACTGTATAATATTATTGTAATAATGTAGACAGAGCCTCGCTGGTGTAAGTTGAATCAACGTTGTGAACCAACGTTTCGAATGCCCTTTTTTGCAACGGTTGGTGAATGAGTGCTACCTATCAGGTTTAGGTTCGATTGCTGCTGGTGGCAAGGAATTTATCATGTATGGAAAGAAAATTATGATTATCATCGATAATTATTTATTTGATTGATATATTCTCTTCAGTATTCGCAACCCAATAATTTGGCGTTTGGTATCTGTTTGACTTGAAGCTTATCGCAAAGTCACAAGTTAATCATATCAGTTAACGAGTGTAGGTGGGAAATGCAATTGGTTTAAATTATTTAGCTTCACAAAATGTAATTTTACGAAGCGTATTGTAAGACCATCAGGTAGAAAATTTCGGCTTCCTCCATACTCAGCTATCGAATTATATATTTGGTCTAATTTGCGACCCAATTGGATGTGGGCAGACCGTAGGTGGAGGCCTTGCAGAAGGCGGTTAGATTTGACAATTACACCTCTAGCCGACCCAATGAAAATAAACTCTAACACGCGATCATTTCAGCGCAAATTCGCGTGTCAGGATGTCGACTTATTTGGCGCTGGTCAGAATTAATTACGTCTCTTTGTCACGTATGTTACCAAATAAGTGTAACGTCTGCGCACCTTGTATGGCGATCCCTCAGGAAGGAAACGTGTGATTGAACTTTATATTAGTTTGGCATTAGACGCTCGCATGATGTTTGAGAAATTTTCGAGCGGTGATAATTTGAGCCGGAACCACGTGGCGTGTGGACTTCCGATGTGTGATTACTTGGTGAATGACGGTTGACGAATAGTGAAGTGGGCGCTTTTATTAAAATTCATACATTATCCACGTGGCAAAAAAAGATTGTTCATAATGGTATGAATACTGTGCCTTTTCTTTCACCCCTCCACAAATATAATATACTCAGGAATGGGTAACTAACAGGAGGAATACCAAATATACTCAGACTCAATAAATATATTGGATGTTATTAAAACATAACCAGCATATTTCCTTCGTGTTTGATGGGTATCATTTGTAAATTATTAAATAAATCGATCTATTTTGCTTTCCTTCCTCACTTGCAACTCACCGGCAGAAACCACATACATGTCTATCGAGTAATTTGAATACAATAAGTCGAACATTATGTCCTTTTTTATTCGACTTAGATTTTAAATGCAATTTAGGTGTGCGCTTCCGAGGCCTTCGATTGACCGCCGGGAGCGTTGAACCGGGATGGAAAATGGCCTAAGATAAATCGCGAGTTATGTTTAAACGAAGGATTATCTAAGATGCAAGACGAATGTTTGCGGTTTAGGTATTAATTTGATGCCTTGTTGGTCACGATTGCTCGTAGAATGATGCTTTGCATATTCTGTATGGGATATGTTAACGTGGAAAATCACGTTGTTCATTGGAAAATATCTTACGGATGATGTAATCGATACAATACGAGTATATGCGCTTGGTTTTGTTCTAAATGATGTATTTGGTAGTAAGAAATACTCGTGTGTTAGTCAGGTAAGGTTTAGTGTATTTTTTGCAATATGCGTATTCGTTTCAAAATATAACTGTCATATGGATATAATTATATATGAAAATAAAAATAATGTGCAATTTAAAATTGTTATCTGAGCAGCCTTCATACCACAAGAATCCGATTGTGAGTAAAATATACTCCCAAACTAAGTAGGTAAACTTTCTCAAGATATACTCGTACTAAATCGTGGCACCTATCTTTTAATGCTTCGTACACGTATATTCTTAACAACGCGCTCCCGGGCGCACTGAAGGGTGTTTTAGTTTTAACACCGTCTTAGATAACGAAAAAGCATAGCTATTTTAAAACGTTCCTGTTTCTGAGTCACGATTGAAGTCACAAGTTGAAATGTTTTGTACCAGCCAACCGCTGATGATTAATATTATTCACTCGCTGGAATCGTTCTTATTTCTCTTAATCTGATTCGATTTATTTGATCTGCTATTGTTAAGGGATCGGAGAGTGACTTAGATTAGGTACTTTTTACCTGCGAACTTTTTATTCATCATTTTTTGCCAATATAGTGAACAAATAAGCAATTTCTTGTAAACCCACCTTACAGAAAAAATCATATAGGAACCGACCGTTTCAGTCTTTACATCAGAGCGATCTGGAAATGATTTATCAAACATCGGATATTTCTTAAAAATGATTATGTTTAATTTTTGGAAAACTGGTCCAACCAGCCACATTGGCGAGATAAGTCAAACGTTGTCAGTGTAAACGCCACTTAGCGAATTTACTGTCATACATAATAATTCAAAGTTTATGTGCAAGTCCAGTTTTCGTGTACCTACGGTGTATATAGCTTCGGGTGATGCTTTGTTGCATTTTTAATTATCATACTCTATATCAAATACATAAATTTATAGTTTCTTTTGTTCATTTTTTTGTCTTTATGATCTATAGTGGAGTAGGTATCCTTTTATATTCCCCTAACGTGCTTTTTCTATTTTCTTAGCTACCGTCAGAAATGTTAATAATCAACATACGTCGTGTTTTTCTTTGTCCACACTTAAATAAACAAAATAGTAGATACTTTAAATTATCTACATATATCTATATATTCATTACGGTGTAATTCATTAACTTTCACACCTTTCTCCAGTAATCAAATATGTCATATATAAGTAAAAACTAACTGCATTTAGTATAAAAGAGCATAATGCAAGAGAGAAAGGGCTCCCCTAGTGTGAATATCCTCTATAAAGCCTCGAATATAGATATAATAACTAGGAAGTTGCAGCGACCAAGCCCAGAACCGGTATAACCTTAGGAAGGGTCTAAAATTAGCTCTGTGCGATGCACTATTATTTTCGCGTTGAACTCGTAAACTTTACTATCTCTCTTGGATGTTTTGTTCTGGAAATTTCTCGAAAATTCTGGAACGTTTTTGAAAATCGATTACGTCATTTGATTCTACGTAACCATTTAAAAAGCCGTTTTATTTTTTCAGTTACACCTTCATGTAAGTGACTGAACAGATTTTTATTCGGAAATTACGTGTCACGCTTATAATATTCGTCTTCAAAACAAAGATTAAAAGAAAGTCATTAGATTACTGATTGCTTTGTTTTCATTTTCGGAAATGTATTACAAATGTAGTTATAAAAATAGTCACTATCCAAAATTCGATTGTTCTTTTGTCCCTTCGACTATATAAATATTATCTTTGTAGAAGTTTTATGCACAACAAAGCCATTTCAGTGGTCACAAGAAACTATTTAGATACAAGCGAGTCAATGTTATCGAAGCCATGTCACTTATGCGCTTCTAAAAGCCACTCCAACGGGTGAATCACGGTTGCTATATACGGCTATTGGAATATGCATCGTGATTCAGAACACAATGTCAATGCCTACGAATAAGTGAAAGATTAAGAACAATGTGTATTTTTGGGAATTACCCCCGGACTGTCGCGAATTTGGTAGTCTTGCGTAATGTGCGCGTGATTGACGGGTGGTAATTGTGTGACGTTATTGGGCGTAGCTCGGGTGTTATGTTTGTGGTATATTTAAAATTGGAACGATTATATTGTTGATAATAACTAGAGTCCCCTTGCAGCACCGTTAATATATAACTAGCGGTAGTTACGTCTATAGCATGAACGGATCGCGTACATATCCAATTGTGAAAGAATTTTCGAAATCGATCAGCAGTTAGTGAGGTAAGCGTGTTCCCACAAACAAACACACTCTTAATTTCCACTTGTCTGCTACGTATTTAGTATGGAAAGTTTTTTTTCTATAACCTTGTACTATTATGTTAATGAATACTTATTCGAAACTCATAGATGACTATTGAATTATGTAATATCGAATGATTTTCTTAAATTATAACCCATACCTTCAATAATGACCCATTTCCATATGAACTAGACCCCCATTTAAATTCAAATACATCGTTTTAGTTAATGATTCACGCGGCACGCGTCTGCCGACGCATATGGCTCTGACAGGACACGATCGAATTCGGCGCGTGCGCATAAAATTGCTATTTACGGATTGGTTACCGGCTAACCTGTTGTCTGTCTAATAGATCATTCACCTCCTTATCAGCGGTGCGTTTCGTATTGTTAACGCGCTTTATCAAGGCTCACTTGTACGTAATTGTTACCTGGTAAACTTGTTTTAATGTAGGTAGTTGGGTTTAGGTATTTTTTTTGTTCTAGCGTTATGTCGAGGAATTAATTTATACGGAGGGGATAATTAAGCCTATATATGTATCCTTGATGTTAGGTGTATTCTTTTAACTGATTCTATTTCGTCAGGAAGTTTAGGATTAATAATCGTGTGCAGATGTTAACTTAAAATTATTACTTCAGTTATTGATTTTTCAACGAATTTGAGAAAAAAGGAGTAGGTTATCGATTGAATTGCATTTTTTCTTTGTGTTACCTCATAACTTTTTACTTGGTGAACCGATTTTAAGATTCTTTTCTTATATCAAAGTTAGTGCCTTCCACGTGGTCCCATTCAAATTTGATGGCGGATGGAATGACAATTTGAAGGCGTTTGGTTATTGTTAAAAATAATTATTTAACTAGCGAGAAAGTTTATAAGATAACGACTACTTTATTTCTTGTTATGACAAGTTACACGAAGTTTTATTATGCTTACCCCAATATGGTGACTGAAATAAATTCCTTACTATGCGTGTTAATATATTGTCAGCATCTATAGTTAATACCAATTCCTTTGCAGCGATCCGCCGCGGCACAGAGAACCAACCAGCCAAGAAAGCGCGCAACGAGGGCAACGCGGAGAACGCCAGCAATGGGCGCGACCACCTCGCCTACGGGTGCCTGCTACGCAACGAGCTGCTGGGCGCACAGATTGAGGAGCTACGCGGCCCACCCACGGCCTGCTCCGAGGGGAACCGGGCGGCGTTGGGCGCCGTGCAACTGGCCTCCGCTGCGAGGGCAGCCCTGGCCTTCTCACCGCCGGTGTTTCGGTTTAGGGCGCCGGCGCATAATTCCGAGGTAGGTTCTGTTGAAAGCAGCTTAGGAACACAGATATTTTCTCAATTTTCGTATCATTAAGAAAAAATAAGTATAGCAATTAAGATAAAAAAATAGCAACGATTAATTCACTAAAATACATTATTATATCGTTTAGGATATTAATAAAAGCTATGTGCTAAAGTTACAAAGAAATCAAACAATTAACGCAAGTTAAAATACAAAAAACAGAGTGCAAAACAGGATTAAACTCTTCAACTATCTGATGTGACTGATGAATAAAACTCAAACAAAAAAGCGTGCTGGAGATGCGTACGCGCTAAATCCGGCCCGAGACACGTGCGGCGATCGAGTCCATTAAGCAGAATACTATAATTTTAGAAATGCTGGCGATTCTTGCTTATACACACAACACAAGTGCTTCAAAGACACCATATAATTTGCAACTAGAAATACCATTTCACTTAGCCGGTCAGTAGTCGTGTTCTGTCTGCCCCGCTTCGCGTTAAGGCGATATTGTAATTACCAGTTGCAGGTAGTAAGAACAAGTCGGACGGTATGGGTGAATCTAAAATCACACATTTTATTACGGCCACGATAACCCCGGTTCATATATTCGTAAAAGCAAAAAGAAAAGCACGCATCGTACTTTAAATTCTGTCATGCCTTAGTTCAGGTAGGCCGGCGAGAAGATAATATGTACTCAGATATTAAACAGGGCTATATTCCTAAAATATTGCCGGCAATTTGAGTTTTTCCAATTCAGCTTTAATTAAGGTTGTGATTTAAGATAAAACACACATTTCCACTTTATACCCGACTTTAAAAGCCTCCCATAACTCAAATGGCAGTCGTAAACATTTAAAATTTCAGTCACAAGATTCAAAGACAATCAAATTGACGAGCGAATAAATAATGCGAGCTGTAAAAGTCGCTTATGTATGCATACTGTAAAAGCAAAAAAACTGCATGCCTAATTGGCGCTTGACTAGCGATCTTAACAAAAAAAGTAAATTCCAAATTCCATAGCTACGTTTGTATATTCGGGTGTGTCTAATTGCATAGCAGCGTTATTCGGAATCAATAAAATTATATAGGTAATGTAAAAGCAATTTACACGTCAAATGGAGGTAATTTGTGTTTTATTAATTCCAATTACGGTTGATTCTCTCTGTGTACATATTGACATAAGCAATGAAATTGTTAAAAAATAATTAAAAATCTCTATTTAAAAAGACATAATGTTCGCATCTTAGGGAAATTTCGTTATTCAGTCTCGGAAGAAAGCTTTGTTGTTATTTATGTCTTTACCATTACGGCAATGTTTATGACTATCAAATTATGAGGTAAATTTCATGTATATTGGATGCATTCTACACACTTTTCTAACGTCATACATAGGCTTCAAGATTACCTTGTGAATATATATTGCATAGGAATGTTACGTTCAATTAACGTATTTTCTTTGTCAAGTAGGAAATATACTCATAGATAAAGATAGAATTTATGTTTGTCACTAATCGCTGTTCTTCTACGATAAGATAGAAACGGCACGTGTAGATAAAAGATTTGTCATCTATGAACTTCCTTGTGTATGTTACCTGTACCTAAAACAATGACTGGGCAAAGTTTAAACAGCGAAAAGGTCTAGACACCTAAAGCATTTATTTCTCCACCGTTTGCACCTCGGTATTCATAACGGTTCGCACTTGACAGGACTTTCAGAATTTGTTCAGCGTTTTGACGAGTTATAAAGACGGACGGACCCGCCGCCCGTTGTCCGAATGCATCTTGCTTTTATTTGTTTACTTTGATTTGCATCCGCTATAAAACGCCTCTGCAAATTCTGAAATTGCTGCGACATTTCGGTTCGGACACAACCCAAATCGGACGTTTTATGGTTGATGAGGTTTTTGACATATCGATAGGATAGTCCTCGTTGTGACGGGGCACATTAGGCGTGATCTGTATATTTAATCAATCGGTTTGTTGTGCCTTAAGCAGAGGTATTAGTGTATTAAAATAGCCATCTAATTGTATAACATGTTTAAAGTAGTTTGCTGTGTCTATAAACCTGCAAGTTATCATTATGAAATTTTAAACAGACCGGTGACTAAAATTTACGAAAATGCAATATATTTTAAATAATGCTCTGCTTTATTTATATCAATTTTTTTTCGTGAAGGGTAAAAATCTGCTTATGTTTAAAAAATTGTAGCCTCGCCAACATATTAGCATAATCTCAATTCTATTTATTGAGAAACTGAATTATATATTTAACTAACTATGTACATATATTAAGTTAAAACTGTTTCCTCTCAAATGGAACGAATTCCGATATCCAGGTTATTATGATCCTGGATTACATTGACCCCAACACTTGACCCTTGATGGTGGTACCAAATTAAATATATCGCCTTCACAATTTGATGATAATGACACGTAAAGATGATAATGTAATGTGGGTCGTGCTTTTTTTCGGTTAAAAATGTGTATTTTAGCAATAAAATGCACACTATTGCGATTTTATTGTAGAATTAAGTGTTTTTGCATTTTTTTTGTGTCAAAGCAATTTGACCCAACGAAATCCTATCGAAACTCCTTATCGGCGTAATTGAGTATCGAATCGCGACTTTTGTAATATCTGTGCTCCTTATTATGGCGTTGTTGGTTATAAATGTTAATAATAACAATATTGTTGTCGAGAAAAATGCGTTTGTGCTGGTTAATTTATATCCCCATTGATTTGGACAAAGTAAGGCTGATATTCGAAACCTAAGAACGGAGACGATAACTGTACGTGATGATCGAAATATTTTATTTGTCCGGTTTGTTTATATGAGGACTTAGAGATATTTGTATACGGTGTCGACACACTTTTTGGGTTTTACATTGTATCTCTCTAAATTTATTCGTTCTAACGTCATAAAACACTTTTAACATAAATTGAAATTGCACAAAACATATACGAATCATAATATCGTATCGTATCGGAGTTCTCTCCATTGTACCGGCACGAATCAAAAGCTTGTAAAGCGATACCCATTGGTGTCTAATTCTGTATCCATTTACACGACGCGACAAATATTTAGAGCGTCAACGTGTTTAACTTATACGAAACGAAAAAATAATTAATAGCGATTTCATCACGTTTGTAGTAAGAAGTCTCGTTACTATCAACTCAAATTACGTCAAATTAGATATATATCAAAATAGTAACAAAAAGTATACATTGATTAAAGCTCTAGGCAACTGACTAATAACCTTGTAATAGCATTTCATTACACGGCCGTCGCTATTTCTTTTTGCCCCGTTTTACAATGAAATCGCCGAGTCGTGTCCGCTGCGTGTACCAAGCTGAGTTTGTATCATATATCGAATCTTCCTTCTAAGGTTGACGTGTGTCAGTTTTTTTTCACTCCACAATGTGTCTCTTTAGCGACGCGTGTTGGTAACATTATAATTTATTTCTTTGTCTCTTGATTATATTTATGCTAATTATGCTCCTCTAGTTAAGTAGCATAGCGACGGACGGGCTCTGTCGAATGTACGTACACCTATTGTTCGGAATTATGCTGAAATACCGTTAGGTTACTGCGGCCAAATGCATTTGTAGCTACAAACAGATCTATCATCATGAGAACATTTTCACGCGAATCTAATGACGTCACGCATTTTGCTAATGTTGGATACCTGGGAAGGTACGTTTCTTCACGCCACATACGAATATACGTACGATTATAATCGCAGCTTCATGGGATCAATTTACATCTGAGCAAACTGATGATTTCTTTAGTAAACATCCTTGACGCAATCCACAATTCACAAGTAAACGAGTTGCCGGTTGTAAGCGAGATATTTGGACAAAGGAAACATTATGGACGCGAGTGTGCTCTTTTGAAAAACTCTATTGTGTTTGTGTTTAATTATCGTGAATCGCGCGTTTAGCACGTCAGTGACAATGAGGATGCGCTAATAAAAAGCACCTATGTTTTTTGCGTGTTTTCTACAAAATGCAAATTGGCAAACACGTTTTTTGTCTACACAAAGTTTTATGGCATGCATTTTTCATCGGTCATTACATCTGTCGATACAATGCTATTGTTTTATTCGTCCGATGAATTTTTGCCCCCCTCGTCCGTCCGCCTGACATCACTCAGCGGCGACAACGACCGAAAATAATAAATTATTAAAATTGCTACGGTCGCTTGGAATATTAACTTCTGCATTTAGCATTAGATTGCTCGGTAAATAAGCTGGACGTTTCATAAATGTATCCGTCACGTTTTCCACTTAGCTTTCCTCCGATGATTTATGCATTTGTAGCGGCTAACGGTATACAGGGTCTATTCATTTGGCTTTCCCTTACAGTGTTGCAAGCTCGTGGCTTTTGTCGCTCCATAGTTAGACTTGACGATAATACTTCTAAAGAATTGCCTCACGTACATGCGTTAAATTCAAACGGAGTTAGAAGTTAGTTAGTTTTGCTAATGTATTAAATCCGAGTTGTTGTACGATAGAGCGAAAGATACTGCGAAATTAATTTGAATACGTAAAGAATAGTATAGATCTACGTCTGAGTAACTGTTTCTATAAATTGAAGCGTTCAGCAATTCTCCAGCTTCAAGCTCAAACTACAATACATGATATGACATTTCATCGTCAGCCCATTGTTTATTGAGAAGATGCTCAGACAAAATCACGTTTTCATTAGGCTGTAACGGGAAAAATCTATTGGTGTGCAGAGAGCACGTTTCCACTTACATGCATTAGTCGCTTGTCAGCGAGTTGATTACCGCTCACGAAGCACGGTGCACGCTTGTCGTCGATGGAAAAAAAATGCCTAAAACCACGGATGATCGTGTCGGGGTGATAGGTCGCTTAATGCTCTCAGAACATATTCATTTCAATAACTAATGGCAGGCTCAATTGTTTGCACATTGATATGACGGGTAACTTGGGTTTTTTTATGGTTAGAGTTGGTAGGTTGGATGAAATAATTACAATAGGGGAAACTTAATAATATGCCCAAGTTCAGGTCAGTGTGTTAATCGAAGGACAGTTAAAACGACACATCGATGGATGTTTTTAAAATCGTTACATGTGAGGGTGATGCCTGTACCATCTCCCCTATCATAACAACTCTTATGCGACTAGAATATGCACCTGCGAGAGACTAAGCCGCAAAACTATATCTAAGTTATACGTGTGTGGTGATATTCTAAGACGATTTCTTAGGATTGTAAATGTTTTATTGCGGTGTAATAAAACATTTATTTACGGTAATAAACGCGACATTAGTCCTAAGGACATTAAACCAGTAGCTTTATTGTTTTGTTTTCAGTGAAACCACAGGTTTATATAGACTAGGTTCTCAAACTCGCCTAGGTATAGACAAAGCTGTGTTACTCGAATTCAAGGCCGTTTTGTATATTTTTTTTCGTAGTATTACTACGAAGTAGTTGTTTCGGAATTCTATTACCGTAGTATTTCTCTCAATAAATCTTTTTAAGAAGCGAAGCGGTCTTACTTTAAAATAGAATACATAGTGAAATAAAGCACTGCATTTATACACAGGCTTACTGCTGACATAAAGTGTGTGACGAAAAAAAAGTCTTAACAGTATTCATGAAATTCTAGATCTGTCTAAGGTGCCACCCACTGGATTACCCGTGCACTGGCTATTGAATACAAATTTCGGCATTGTTGTTTGAATGCATCGACGGTGACTCAATTCTTTATGCGACTCCGTATAAATTTCGATTGACGATACATATTGGAATATTACATCGTGCCATTATGAACTTCGATTCAGTATTGAATTCGTGGCAATTGCGTAAATTTCGTCGCAAATTATGTTATTGCTGGAGTTAATTGTTAACTTCCTCTCGTGCTGGTTAACAGCAACAGTTTGTAAAATACCTTAATCACTTATAATACTTTTCGTTTATTTATTCTCATATTTGTTATAGAGTAAATAAAATACTTATTTGAAGTTTCGTCTAGAGCTACTGTCTCTTCGGTCACGTCATTGTTGCTGCCACAGTGGTAAATCACATGCGCCTGATTGGAAACGGTGCGCAAAAATATTCGATAGCCTGTCCCATGCGTTACGTTAGGTGATAGGCAGGCGCGTCGAATCGCCGCGGCTCGGATTATCTAATGGTTTTTGCTCCGTCTCGCTAGTCCTTGAACAGATAAAAGTCTAGACGCTTTGCATATTTACAAATTTTGCGCCTCTGCATTTCAATGATGCGTGCGATTCTAAGTTCATTGGTCTGTTCGTTACACTGCTGATTCTTTTTTATTGCCTCGGGAAAGAGCCCGGACGATTCCGTGATCAAAATTTTCAACGCATCAATTATTTATCGTGACGTACCTTTGCGGTGTTGCAAAAAAAAGTAAAAAAAAAAACGCCCAACCCCAAATCGCGCTTTAAATGCAAATCGCGTATCTACGCGCAAAAAGCCAAAATACTTCATCCAATTGATTTACGCTATGATTAATCGACTTTGCGATTCCTATGAGAAATGGATTTTATACTCCTAGAGAAATTGATTTCGATTAATTGTGTTCTGGAACGTTTAGTTAAAATTAACTGGTACAACGCACGTCAAGTTAATAATAGGACTTCTAATGGAAGGTGGTATAAAAAGCAATCTAATATTGGTTAGTTGAGATGTAATCTCGTCGGCAATTATAGAATATCCTCAATTATATACATTAGTGTTTTCGTTGAGTGATATTTTAAAACTCAAATTATTAGCTCTCGAAAATGGCGCACAAATCGTATGTGCGTTTCTCGTGATTCTTATTCGCTGATCATGTTGTGAACTTTTTACCGGGTAAGAATACATTAAGGTCTTAGGTCATTGGCAGGGGATGAATCGTAACTTTTACGGAACTAGTTCCTCTGAATGCATTTTGAGTTCTATTTTTTATCGCAACGCATGAAATCGATTTCTTTATGGTTGTTTTTGAGCGTACTTTAGCAAGCTGCCGAATGTTTTTACAATCTAGATCTTGTCTTAGATTGTCTCCTGAATTGCTGCACAGTCACGCTTCGGAGTCATTGTCTGGGTGCTCCTTCTAATTTCGAAGACATCTCAAGTCTCGATCTATAACTTCTTGTTAATTATATTTTGTTTTTTTTTATCACTTGCCAACTGGTGTTTTCTAAACACGCTCGTGACCTTGATAGTTGGAAGTCGCTTACCGACACTCGATATGCTATTTAAACTTTTTCTCGAATAATAATAGAAAGTTTATCGACAGATATTTCCAATGCGCTAATCACGCGGCGTATGTCCTCCTTGTTATCTGATACATTGTGTGTTTCCAAATACGATAACCGTTGATGGATACGTCACAGCTAGATAGTTGCATATCATCGTAATGGGATCCTTTATCCCCTGTTTGGTCGTGCTCTGTGTCTAGGTCTAGCTTTTGATAACGTGGACATGAAAGGCGTTCGTTTGCCTCTATTGTTATACTAGGATAAAAATAAAAAAGTTGTTTGTAAAAACATTTGAATAGTCGTCGATATTGGGAAAAAATATGTTCGTCTGTTATTAGTTACACCTACGTATTGCATTGCATTATGAATCATTGTTTGGATATATCTAGATTTAATAATTCGTTTCAATTGATTTTATTTTTTTGCTTACATTAAAATTCTTTTAAATGATTGCAAAATTATTATATAAGACGGCCACATACATTAGGAAGGTTTTAATTTTATTCTTCTAACCTAATTGTCTTAAAAAATAAACTTATCAAGTTAACCGTTGGACGTGTATTAGACAAAAAAAAGACTTCTGTGTCATCATCAGCTTACAAGTAGGGGAAGTGCTCAATCGTGTTCGCTCAGTTTGTGTGTTTACTCAAACAACATCTACCAATTCGCGAGAAAATTTCGCAAGAGGCACCTATCCACTTGGCCTTAATTTTTTACCGTGTACATAACTTCTTATTTGCTGAGCCGTTTTGCGATCGAGGCCCGATAGGGTTTACGTGTATTTACACAGTTGAGTCAATTAGTGCAACGGCCCGACTCTCGACAGGGCTATTGAATTGGCTTGTCCCTTATTTACCAGACAATGGCATCTCCATCTTTGATTAAGCCCTTTCAAATTATGCTATCAATGCCAGCTATTATTGCAGTTAATGTTAAGAGCAGTAAAACGTATGACTTCCAGATTGTGACAATTTAAATGTACATTCGACTCATGTTGTACTGGAAACACGTTGATCATACCCTATAAGACTAGTCACTATTGACTAGACCTAACTGTTGGTTAGTTATCTATACCTGATCTTGATTTCTGCTATTGTCTAGTTCAGTCGTAAAATTGTTTAGAATTTAAAAGTAGTTCCGTGTTTTTAATTAGTATTCTCTCCGCACGGGGATCGCTGAAAGGGGTCTGAGATATTATGTAGTAGCATTTTATTATTGCTTCGTTCCTAACGTGACCTGCTTACGGATCCGTCCAGGTCACAAAATCCACCACTCATTTATAGTACCAATCAATCTCTTATCTCAGATCTAGTCACTACTTGGTGGATTTCTAGCTTTTTATGCGTCTGCTGTCCGAGGTTAATAAACTTGGATTCTGATTGCTCATTCATCTTACATCATTGTGGTTTTGGTATATATTGCAAGTTTTCTTTTACCTTTTTCTACGTTCTGTTTTGTTGTTGGTGCGTTATTAGCATAATTCGTAAATTGCATTTTATTAGTCACAGTTTTTATTCGTTTGTACCTTTTTTTTGTGTTGGTCGGATTCGAATTCATCTGGAGTTATTAACGTCAGACATCAAGTTTATTGTACCCAATATTGCACAGCCGGACTGGACTGTATTTTGAATATGAAATGGAAATTCATTTTAATTTATTCAATCGTTCGATGGATTTATCGACGAATAGATATTTTAAACGTTTACAACATTTGGATCATAGACAATATCATTTAATTCTAACAGACATGATAGAATAATATATAAATTGATAGAATATAAATTGAACCTTTTTCTTTTGATGCAATTGTAAACACGTTGATGTGGATTATATTTTTCGGTAAATACACTTAAATATTTTACAAGTTATAACATGATGATATAAATCAAATAACTGATCATTAATTCATATGTTATAGAGCGAGGTGTGAATATTATACTTAAACTAGCATAATAAATTATAACTCCCATATTATATGCATCATAGCCATCTTCCGAGTCTATTCTTACGATGACAACAATGGTATCATTGTGCGATCTATTGTGGGCAAGTTTTTGTCTATTTGTATCGAATAAAGCTTTTGTGTCTAGAGGAAATAGGCAATTGCTCTATCTCACTTCACCGCAACCACAAATCAAAGCAATGATGATGTGTGTCACGCCACAGTCAATCTATTTAGAGTATGTAATATTGAGAATATTAATTAGTCACTTGTTATAACTACTAGTTGTGATGTTAGGTCCTTAATAGGATTTAAAGGGCTTTTAGATGGTATAAGAACATAACTATAAAATATGTTTTGTTAGTGTTAAAAGCTGAGTTGAAATTCGAAGATCGTAGTACTTGTTATAATAGCCAAGCATTTATAAAGCAATTTTAATAGAAATTACGAGGTGATTACCATTATATAGTTATGTGATGCCAAATAATATAAAAAAGATAATTCGCCTAATCAAATCGACATTAGTAAACTAAATTGTTTGTGAATTTTGCGTCTTATTATGTGTAACTGTTTATTAATCCGGCTTATTTAGTCATGCGTTCGTTAAATTACATGTTTTCGTTAATCCCTTAATAATGATCGCGTAAAAATGCATTCCTTCAGTATTCTTACATCATATCCTATCCTACTAATTTATAAATGCGAAAGTTTGTAAGGACGTGTGTGTGTTTGTCACTCTTTCACGCAAAAACTACTGAACCCTTTGCAATGAAATTGGGTACGTAGACAGCTGGTCAACTGGAATAACATATTGGCAACTTTTTATCCCGATATTCCTACGGGAATACGGACTTACGCGGGTGAAACCGCGTTTATTTTATAAAATACTAGCTGCGCCCAACAAACACACACACACACATCCTTACAAACTTTCGCATTTATAATATTAGTAGGATTAATGTTATCAGCATAATTTTTAGAATTTAAACGCTGGGTTAACATAACCGATTTCTTTTCACGTACTCTTTAGATGTTATCAGAATCATAAATGACGAGCTCGGTGGACAACTTAGAAATAAAAATGCTATCTTCGCAACTGACGTCTGAATTTGTTATCGTTGCAAATCTCAGCTGACAGACTCGCCTGCGCATCTTCAAAACCAGTTGCAATTCCTTCAGGCCAATTTCGGCTTACGTAACATTATAATATGCATTCGTTTTCGATCACATACCAAGGCCAGTATGTCGACGACCATTCGGGGGCGGGGCGCTTACTAAGTCAACAGCTCCTTAAGTGGCAGCTCTGAATTAATCACCTTGCATACAACTCAATGCACTTTCAATCTTAACTGGCTTATCCCGTTACGCTTTCATTCATAGACGCCGTGAAAAAAACTGCGCTTTCGTCTTTACAAATAGAATATTTCATTTCTTGTATCTCGTCGTGTGTCGTCGATTGAATAACTTATATTTGGGACAGTATAACGGTTTAGGATGCGATATCTTGTAGTGTTACAGTAAACACACTCTTTTTATCGATGATATTTATTGTGAGTGCGCTTTAGCCATGTGTTTGTTTCAAAGCAATTTTATGTTTTTGCCTGACGTGGGTGTCACAACCCAGATCTGTTCTCATTTGGATTTTATTGAAATCTGCTTGACTTCCCGAGCCGCGCCTGTGTATGTATTCATATCTCGATTCTCTTTGTCTTCCAATATACCTATTCACCCACGCTGATGATACTTCTATTCATCACAAACTGCATTATTACCCGCTCGAAATAACGTACATGGTAAAGCCAACCCACGGTAAGTCCCACGAAATATTCACATCGCTCTCTGACGCGTTATTCATCTAGATTCTAGATTAGTTAGGACGTGCAATAAACCAGAGTTCATGGTCGGTTTTACCTCAGGTACTCGTAAATGTGCACTCCTGACAGCATTCGGTTATTACTTTGTACCTATCATGAATTGAGATTGCCAGTTTGAAACTGCTACATTTATAATGGACTCATCATCGTTATTTACTTTTATAATTGTATCTATCTCATCATTTAGCACAGCGGTAGCAAATTAACAGCTATTACCCGCGTCCATTTATATATTTTTTGTCGGGAACACCAATCAGGGCAGGTTGAATAGAAATTGTGCTACACTGATTAATTGAAAGTGTAACGCAAAAAACGCAGTCGCCGCCGAGCGTACGGCTATGATTTTATTGCGTTTGCGTTTTTTCAGCGGGTTTTTTTTTCGCACGATTCGCACAAAGACTCCGGGTACGTGAACCTATCAAGGATTCGCGTTACGCTTCAGAAATTATCCGCACGCTTGCCCATTTGAGCCCCCGGACGACTTTTAATTACATTGTAGTGTATTCGATGATATGCTACAATACCTCAAACTTAAAATATATAATCAAATTACTTTGAGCAATAATGCCACAGCAATTTCGTGTTTCGTTCTACGTTGGATGTGGTTGATTCAATTTTTCAAAGTTTTTTGCACCATTAGCGTTTCCTAAATCGCCAGCGGGCCATTTGTCTTTTATGATACCTACGTGGCTAATGAATGCACCATTTATAACTTTAACACTGTTCGCAACACTAACTCATGTTTCGCTGGTTGCGGTGGCTTTTTGCGGCGATTATGTTGTTGCGAATGTTTTATGGCTTGTTGTTGGATTGAGTTAGGAGGTATTAGTGAGGTAGGAGATTTTTTTAAACAGCTTCTGAGTCCCCTAACAATGTCAGCGTTAAAATTGAGTGCTACCGAGAAATTTTTGCGTTTCATCGAATTACAAACTCTCAAGGTCGTAGGTATATAACGGGAAAATCCAAAAGACGATATGTTTGCTTTTGATGTTAATAACTATGTGATTATTTATTAATGCATAGGTAGTTAATTTTTATTTATTCGTATTTTTTGTTTTCGGAATATCTGCAACAGCTACAGGATTGAATAATAAGATGCCATTTACAGAATCAACACAGGTTACGTTTACTTAAAACTTATCCACATAACGTTAATTATTGCAATGTTTCTCTTAAAATTTTCATAAAGATACTCTCAAATCATCATCGGACCGTAGTCTGTAACGTGTCTGTGTGTTTGATTAATTACAATTTATTGTTATTACGTCTGCACCTGTTAATTTGATTGACTTGGCAATAAAAGCGAAGCAACTTTTTGCATGTGTTGGTTTTAGTAATAATAATTTACGAAAGTCGCAATTAAGAATTTGAGAATGTTGTCTTAAACTATACAAAGATGCGGGTCTATAAAATTTTATCGTAGTTACCATAGAAACTATATACATTTTATTTATATTGTGAAGTCTACATGAACGTTACGATGAAATATAACGCTCCTGTGGATAGGTTATGTAAACGCTTCAAATTATCACTACATTGTATAAAAAAAAGGTTTGATGGTTTTTTTTAATAGATAGAATAATTAAAGAGGAAGGTTTATATGCTTGGTTTATATGAATTTAACGCATGCCCAGCCGCGGGCATGCAAAGCTAGTTAAACTATAATTGTGACTTTATTAAATAATAATAAAAATACACTATGATAATAAAGCCTATATAAAAAAAAAACAACTACCCTTCGCAGAAATGCAAGAAGGAAGTTTTATATTTCCTAAATACGCATAGATATTGTGACTTTCTGCGATAACTAATGTCCATATTGTATTTGTGAAAAAGTGAAGACAAAAATATAGCAATATACCACCACGAAAATAGTATCCTACTATTACTTTGTATCATTTAAACCACTTTTCGGAAATATGATGATTAATTTTTGTTTTTTAATTGATGTGTTATTGTTACAGGAAAACATAGATCCGGCTCCGTACAGCCTATCACCAGTCTCGGCGAAATCACAGAAGCTCCTGCGATCCCCACGCAAAGCGACTAGAAAGATCTCACGGATACCTTTCAAGGTAAACCTTTTAGTTCAATCTATGTATATAATTGATTTCTATGTAAACATTATTCTCCATATACATTTACCTCCTTACTCGTAAAAATAAAGATATTGTAATTTATAGATAACTTTTTTGTATTTCACTAAACAATATTCTAACAGAGATATTACCAGCTCAGTCTAATTTACATCTTCTTACTCTAATATATTGCAATTACATTTTTGCGGCGTGTGTTTGTTTTTCTTATGTATTTTATTATTATATTGAATATTTTATTCATATTTCGCTTCTTTTACCTCTCTCCCGCGGTTGCCTGGTAGAGATCACTGGACCGTGGTAAGGCCGCCGATTGTGCTGTCTTGTAATTGTTCCTATGTGTGTTTTCGTTTGTCATATACAATAAAGAGTTAAATTTAAAGTCTCAATAATCCCCCATCACCAGGTATTGGATGCGCCGGATTTACAGGACGATTTCTACCTGAATCTAGTCGACTGGTCTGCACAAAACGTCCTCAGCGTCGGGCTTGGCAGCTGTGTCTACTTGTGGAGCGCGTGCACGAGCCAGGTGAGCGAAACTACCCGCCTCTTTGTTCATTCGAAAGTCTGTACTGACCGTTATGTAAATTTGAAACTACCCTCCAAGTGACATTAGATGATAGGTACCGATATTACAGCTCTGATCAGCCCGTGAAATGAAAATTATATATCTATACATACTTGTATACTCGAAAACTTTTCCTATGGAAAATTAAGGTGACCGATAAAAAATATGAACAATTTATTAAAAGAAAATTATTTATATAACACTGTTCACCTACACAGAAAAACATTTGCTATTAAATAATTTTATTTTGATGATAGAACCAACCCTTAATGTCGCATTAATCAGAGGCACGAACCACTGCACCACCGGGTCACTCGTCACGTCGCTTAAATAGCTCAAAATGTTTTTTTTTTCTGTATAATTTTGTTTTCCTACAAACACGTTAAAATCATATGAAATTGCTTCGTCTTGATTGATAACAAATTTTAATAAACATAGTTACAAATTACAACTAAGTAAACAATAATAAAAATAACGAAAAACACCCAAACATAAGAGGATTGTCCACCATCTTTATCCTTATGACTAATTATGAGAATACAGGTATCTATCGCATTATATAAAAAGAAGCCAATATAGGAAAAAATTGATCAAAAATATCTATAATACTATATAGAAATACCGTTTCACTACCGCCATTACGCCGATATGCAAATGTTTAAAAGAATATAAATAAAAATAATAAAAACTTCAAACTTAATATCTCGTATTGTATAAATAAAATCGTCTATCACGATCGATCAGCATCATCTAAGCGTCGGAAACGAAAACAAAACGCAACGAAAACTCGAAACGAAAAAGAAAAAAAACCTTGCACACCCAAAAAATTAATGAACAATTCATATAAAAAAAAAAAAACTCGCTTAGAAAAAATCCAATTACACTGTATCTAGATGAAATTTGTATCTGAAAAGAGCGAGTGCAGAAATATAAAAATGTCATTGGCCCATGAGGGGATCGAACCCGCGACCTTCGCGTTATTAGCACGACGCTCTAACCAACTGAGCTAATGGGCCGGTTGGCGGAGTTGCGAAAAGCGCAGTGTGTATCTAGCGCGACCGGGCATTATTATTACGTATTCAAAATTCGAATTTCGGAACGGGTTAAGAAGCAATAAAATCCGTCTAGTTCGTATGAGACGTGCATGCGTTTTTTGTCTGCCGGATTATGCGAGATGTCTCGGCGGTGCGGTCAAGTGTGTGTTGTTTGGAATTATATTTTGGTTCTTTGATGTAATTTTAGTAGATATTCAATTTTGGAACGTATTATGTATGCCAGTATCAAGATTCATATTTTGATTGGTTGGACAATGCATTGTACAGGGAGTATAATATGACATGTTATAATTCATACTTATTGTTAACTTTTTATATTGTTGTCTAATTTGTTATAATTAGCGCCCTACAGTGTTGTAATTTTCGCATATTCATCACATATTACTGTTAGTGTTTGGGGTTTATATTCGTAAGTTTTAATACACAGCATCGGCTCGGGCTCCCTACACTCGTTTGGCACGTGTCTTGCTCCGAAAGACATAATATGTATATTAAATCCTGTTTGTGTTAATCAATAAATAACGATGTTCTGTATAAAATTAAACCTTTTTTTTTTTTTGATGAACAACATCGTTAAATTTATGCCCCTCAATATTATTATTGATGCATATTTAATAAATTGTTCATTATCTATACGGCTATCATATAAAATCTGATATAATTTTAGCATACGAATAACGGTTTCTGAAATTAATAGGATAATTTTATTGTGGAATTATCAGATTTCGATGGCACTCGATTCTAGGCACTGTACGAGAAGTAGGATACAATATTTTTTGTATTTATGACTGGTTATGTCTGTGTTATGTCTCTCATAATTTATTTTAATGTGTGTAGCAGTGAAAACTATGTAAATCTCTGCATAGTATAAAGCAAAGTCGCTTCCCGCGTCTGACACTATGTATGTATATCAATGCTTAGATCCTTAAAACTGCACGACGGATTTTGATCTTTTTTTTTGGGGTGCATTTTACTGTAGTTCATAACTATCTTCTCATAGATAGTTACCAATGATGATTGTAATATTTAAAAATATTAAGCACACCACGCTTTTTACTCTGAATTGAATCATTGTGTTAATAATTTAAATTTTATTATAATTTTGTTTTGAGGTGATTCTTTACGCTTGATTGTTTCATCTGCAACTATAGTTACATTAAACTCTTTACCATCAAAAAATATTTTCTAGTTTTTAGTTCAATTTGCAATAAAAGCGTGTTTTTTTATTTTTTTCAACTGTAATTATTTAGAAATAATTATTTCTACCTTTTTCTATTATATGTTTAACGGATTTGACATGATCCGTTTTTCAAAAACTTTATTTTGGACCAATGCACCTGATAAATACTTGTAAAATATACCGTTGGTAAATTAAAAAGTTATTTATCGAATATTGAAAGGTAGTATCAATATTGCTGTTATATACTATTTCATATACTATATTATAATCTGTATATATATATACTTAATAACGATTCTCTTTGTCTATTTATTATCGCCGTTGGCGGAACTCCAAAAACTAGAAGTTGCAATGATAATGCAGGACAAAGCCCTCGACGGGAGGTTTTGTTTTTTTTACCACATTCGCATGTTACAATGTGTTACGTAACTCCGTCGCGGACGCATTGAATAATTATTCAATTAGTGTTATTTATAATGGCCAATTAGGCTATTTATTTATAGCTACATTAGATCCTCGCGCTTTGATACATACATGAGTATTTCTAAAATATTGATGTGAAGGAAATTTTCTGAAATATTATTTCAGCTGTTTTAGATAGCTTGTGTTCTTTAAAATGATAGTGAATAGATTTATAAATATTTCAAATTTTCTCAAATTAGATTGATGTCACAACAAACTGTTATATCTCCGAACAGATATATAAAAATGTTAAACTGCACTACCAGTCGTTATAACTATATCTAGGCAAATGTCTTTCGAATGACAAATATAGACTATGTTCCACATATATCGGTCGAGGCACCATCACAGTAGACACGACATGACGTCACACGTAGCCCAGACTGTCGAAATGCCTGCAACGTCGATAAACACTATGAGAATTTCCTGTGAAAACCTGCATTCCTGTGTAAGGGGCAACGACCAGAGCGAGATTATTGAGGAGTGGCACTGGTCTGGTGCATTTCGATATTGGTCTAATGTTGAGTTTGCGACGCTTGATGGAAAGTTTGTGTGGAAAATTATGTTTTGGAAGCGTGGCGTGGATATGGCTTAAATCGGTCAGAATCGAGGGTGGTTAGATGTCTAGTACATGTACATGTTTTATGGGTTTAAATGTGAAGCATCTATTTGGGAGATTTGGGATTTTAACAGTCGCTTCGTCGCTACGCTTAAAAAGTATAATAAATGTGTAAAAACGTCTTTAATTTTTTTTTAATAATTTGGGGAAGGGAAGATTTTTTGTATGGACAAATATTGAAATCGCTTTAAAACTTTAATTAATCTTATCGCGTAATTATAGATAGATAATCTTATTAGCAAGATGCTAAATAGATGTTTCCACGTTGAAAAATAGGATTTAGTAACTAGGATTAGTGCGTAATTCGCGAAGAATAATGCATTGGGTTAATTTTTATCTTGGTCACATGAAATAGCGCGTAATTTTCTTTTTGGTGTAACTAAAATTCAAATATTTTGTCATTGGTTGGAATTAATAAAGATCAATCGATAATATTTTGTCTTCAACGCAAACGTGGTAAATAGATCGTTATCATAAAACATTCAATAACATCCCAAAAATCGATTTTGAACAAGACTCATTCGTTATGTTTTATTCTCCTATAACATTTGATTTATATGCACATTAACAAACGTTCATAGGTGAACGCTGAACAGTCATTGTCTCAAATAAAAAGACTGCTGCAAACATTATAAATAAAGCGGACGATAGACACATTTTGACAGTCGCGTGGGACCATTATCATTTGCATAATTTAAATCGCACTTCGCCAGGTAATAATACCAGGAGTGTTCAATAAGTCGCCTACCTCTATGCGTTTCTGTCTAGGCATTTAATTAATAATAGCCAAACGACTAGATTTCGACTGTGTCTGCATGGACATGGGTGCCGTTAAATGGACACCATTTGGTCAGTAACCTAGTAAGGGCAGTGCCATTTTGTATGCTTCGCTGTGAGGTGTCGTTTTTAAGTTTGTTTTTTTCTTTCCGAATCGTTATCATCACGAGGCGTTTCATTACTTAAGATGCTGTTTTAAAGTAAACATGTTTCTAATTAAACTTTGGACGTGTGGACTCGCGCTGTTTGCCGTACGTGATCAGAAGTCGAGTGTAGGATTGTCTGAATGTACTTTTGCACGGATTAAAGCATCTTTATACGTTAATATATTTGTTAAATCTTAATAACCTTTTTTGGCACATTAATAGAAGAGTGTTATATATGCTCAAATAGCTATTTAATATTTGTGCTGGTGTAAAACGTGATTCTTATACAAGTCCTTCGGGCGTTTTCTTCTCAATATGCGGTATTTCTTAATCAGCTCAGCTGTGTTTATCAGTTCGTACATCGTTAAACTGGTTTAGAAGATTGCGTTCTGAAGAAGGGCTTAGATACAACCGCACAAAGGTTAGGGTTTTCTAGCTATAACTTTATTTTTAATGTAAACGGGGTATGTTAATCGTAATTTACTGGCTAACGTTTCCTTTTTTTTTCTTAGTTTTTTGATTTTACGTAGAGCTTGAATTTCAGCAATTTACTTAATTTTTGTAAAAAATTTTTCATTCAGAAGACTAATACAATATGAATGAGAGGATTGATGATTATATTGGTCCAATGTTTTGCTTATATTGGTCCAAAAATTTGCAGGGTCTGTTTTTTTTTAATATATAGACGTTGAAGTTGAAACGACGCTTATAGTACGTCGGCGATATCGTGTGATCGTGTCTATGCAAATCGGCTTCGTGAGTCGAATGTAACTCGACTGTATCTCGTCTGGTAGCGACGGTGGACTAGTGTGGAGGTGGACTAGTTTAGATGTGGTACTTACTGCAAAGGATGGGCAGTGAACTCGGTTCGAGAGATGCCGGATCGTTTGTGTCGTGTGACTCGAGGTTGGGTTTGTTTGATGGTGTTGGTGTTTGAAGGAATTGGAGGGAAGTAGGGGACATTCATCTGAGTGGTTTCATTTCGCTAGTCTTGTCAATAAACACGATGATACATGTGGTGTGGTAGGGTATGGTAGTTATGTGGTATGCTATAATAGGTGAAGTTCGAGCAATGTTACTGATTTTGAGAAGACGGATAATTTATATGCCATTGGTATGTGGGTACCTGCTACAAAACGATTGTTACGATGTTAGGATCATTGAACATTAGGTGATTCGTATGCCCTTTGTTCTGACATAGAAGATGATAAAAGGGCATACGATTCGATTTCATGGATAGGTAAATACATATACTCAAAATATTATGCTCAGTATACGGAAAAAAGTCCCAATAAATACCCCATTACAGAAATTCTTTCTTTTTGATCGTGTAAACGTAATGTTTTTTTATATAAACAATTTATACAGTAGCTCTCGGTCGTTGCATATTTATAGCATTGCATAATATGTAATCATGCCGGCTATCAGGTTTATGAACGCTAGATTTTAACGATTAATTAAACTACTATTCTTAGATCACTTGGGAATGATGGAGGCTAGGTACTTTATAATTTTAATCATCGACCATATTTTTATTACGTGCCGTTTCAAATTGATTCTGGTTGCTGTTGGCTATAGGTAGCAGGATTTAATATAGGTTATCTTTTAAATTGTTTTCGATGAACTAAAATCTATAAATGCATGTTTACATTTAATTGAAACAGTCATCGACATATTTTAAATACGTATATATCATATCCTACAAGTAGGAACCACTAAAAATTATTCCTACGTTTATCAAAGCCACAATTTCCTCAATGTCCATTTTCCGCAGACACTGCCCCTATACAATAGTAATATATGTAGTATACACAGATTAAAAATATGTTTATTTTTTTTTTATATGTCACATTTGCACTTTTAGGAGGACAAGTTTTCATATCATATGTGTCCATTCCCCAGGTCACCAGGCTCTGTGATCTGTCGTCAGAGGGCAACACAGTCACGTCAGTGGCGTGGAGCGAGCGGGGGCACTTGGTCGCCGTGGGCACGCAGAAGGGGCACATTAGCGTGTGGGACGTGTCCGTCAATAAAGAGGTGAGTTACTACTGGTGGAGAGGCGATTCTTGAATCGCGCTGGTGAAATTTTTTTCGGGGAGACGTATATTTGTAAAATTTCAACTCAGACATTCGCTTTTAAAATATACACGCATAATTACACGTTATATGCATTTAAAGGTATAAAATGTCCGAGCTCAAAGGCATTTTCGTGACGGCAGAAGTTCAGATTGCGTAATCAAACGTAAGGCTGTCATATCGCATTAGCCGGTTGCCTAGCAACCCGAGTGTGAAATAATTAATTCGCATGTTTTATTGCATTCAATCAGATCGTATGCCCTGGTTTTCTAAACGGGCGGAACCAGTTCGTATATAATATGTAAACATATATTAACAATGCAGTGCCAAAATAGTGGTGGTGTTAATTCGCATTATTAATGTCCCATCGGGTCACTGAACTTTGAATTTTTCGCGTGTTTTTCGGTTTACAACAAGGTGATGAGACTATCCTAATAGATAATATTATATAGCGCTGAAGAGTTTGTTTAAATGAGCGCGCTGATCTTAAGAACTATTGGAACGATTACAAAAATCGTTGGGTTCTGTACTACGGGTCAAGTCGCGTCGTACAGCTTGTTTATTTATATGCTTATACGTAGATACTGTCCATGTTTTTATTGCATATATCGCAATAGTCTAATAGCTCAATTGTTTTATACGGCCCTAAGATCTAATTACTATTATGGTACATTATCATATAATTATTATTGAATGTCATTTTTCAGAAATGCCATTGAAAATTTTGAATGAACCAATGCTTTGCTTTCAGGTTTAAAAGGACTATGACGTTAAATTTTGAGTTTAAACTTGAGTTGAACTTTGAGGTCGATTTTGAGTGTGAAATTGTACTGGACGTTGAGTTTGAGTTGGAGTATGAGTTTGAGTTTGATTACAAGTTCATATTTTTTTATAGGTATCAAAACTGCAAGGTCACGTGGCCCGTGTGGGTGCATTAGCTTGGAATGGTGACATGCTCAGCTCCGGATCCCGCGACAGGCATATACGGCAGCGGGATACGAGGACACCACGTGAGTATACGATATTCGACTCTAACTTAGTGTAAATAGGGGTTGATTTTGTTTGTCAGTTTTATTTGGATACACGTGTTGTGTTTTGTATGTTTTATTGAACTCTATAGTAAATGGCATTGGGGTCAGAATTGCTAGCATAACATTTTTGTGTTTGCGATGTGGGAACGCCTCGTGAATATACGATGTTCAAATCTAACCCAATTTAAATAGGGGTTAGTTTAGTTTGTAATTTGAATAATACACGTGAAGTGTTTAGTATGCAATATTGAATTTGGAAGTCATGTGTTTGTAATTGCTAACATATAAGATATATATATAGTCGGTATATAAGACATTCAGTTTAAGTGAGAATGCAAAATTAATTTCTAAAAGTGAAGTTGAAATGGTTATTGATGTTTATAATTTAAAATTGTCTGGTACTGTTTCTTGAATGTGAAGCTCCTCCTCCATGTGAAGCACTTCCGACCGGGAACTGAGGTTTAACCGTATATCAAAAGACGTACAGACAGAGAGACTTTCGCAATTGTTACGAAAGTATTGTTTCTAAGAAATCACAATTATTATTGTTATGATGATGAACAAGTTAATGCAATAATTACAAATATACAATATGTATTGCTATCATTAAATTTCAGTTATTACGGAAATACATCGTCTGGAAATTTCCACAATGCACCAGTGTAAATAATAATTTATTGAATATTATTAAAATATTTTCGACATTAATACAGTGTAATCATTGTCCTTATTA
>NC_052112.1:1995265-2028951 GCF_012273895.1 Zerene cesonia | reverse complement strand
TATTTTCGACATTAATACAGTGTAATCATTGTCCTTATTATTATTATTATTAAATTATCTATATATATATATATATATCGTCATACGTGTTTATATTTCGTGATCGTTTCTTTGAATTTTTTTACGGTTTCTATGATTCTATAAAAAAAGGACTTCAGTATTATAATATAATTAAGAGAAGTTTGTTACGATAATGTATACTTTAGTTTTTATATGCAATCATCGAAATGTCAAAACGTTTAAATCAATGTTTATAGTGGAAACACTATTTCAATCATTCTATTATGTTGTTTAAAAATTAATCAGTAATTATTTATCATTACTTAGTTAGTCTATGAGCAAAATAGCGATTCAATGTTACCAGTATTCGTAGTTATAGCTTATAGTAATAAAAAACAACACTCGTCTATTCCAAAATATAAAAAAATCATAATTATACATTCAAAGGAATTATTTAAATTTCCAGCGACCCAAGCGTCCCGAGTGCTGCAGGGGCATAGACAAGAAGTGTGCGGCCTCAAGTGGTCTCCCGACGGGCAATCGCTCGCCTCCGGCGGCAACGACAACAAACTCTTCGTGTGGTCTATGGTGAGTTTTTTTTTTAGGAACCACTCTAGGGACAGGCACTTTAATAAAAAAATAAACTAAATACATTTAGTTCAAGGACAAAAATATACAGATAAGCGAACAGAAAAAAAAAGTATAATACAACAAAAATGGCGATGTAAAATTATATAAAGAAAATGTACACTGTAGAGTGTTCTTGAAAAAGGAAACTCAACTCAACTCAATCCGTGCTGCAGTTTTGCTCAAATATACGTTACTATACAGACTCGATTTTCATTACAAACGGACAAATTTAATGCAAACTTTGTACACTTATCATAGTTTTATGTGTTCATCATATTATCCTGATTAGGATCGCTCGATCAGGTTTATGTAGTTTATTTATACTCTTTATCAGAGACATTCCCGTTATTTATTTATTTATTCTAATCATTAAAGCGTATTCTTTAGTCCACCTGTATTTACTTCTTACGCCCATCTTTATTGAAACTAAAAGACGATATATTTAATAATGTAAAGGTGATCCTTTTAGATTTACCAATCAAAGAAATTACATAGTAATGTTGGTGAATTATTTTCCCCCCCATATCATTTACATTATTCAATTACATAGAACATTATGCGCTTTTTTTTTTCATACAAAAACAAAATAGTTCTCATGGTGGCCAAGTGCGAGATTGCGGTTTGCGTGTCACACACTATATTTCTGTGTTTGTACGTATTGCGGTGGCCGAATAGATATATGACGATAACGATTTTCCGGTCACCACTAACGGTTTTGTTGTTTTATTTAAATTGTCAACTAGCTCGCCGCCCGCGGCTTTCCTCGCGTAGTTAAAGGGAACATAGATATTCGGACACCTCGGGGTCACGACTGTCATTGTGTCATTTGACTATAATTGGTTCATTCGAATCGGTTCAGTGGTTTAGGCGTGTAGAAGAGACAGATAGAAATAATATAGCATTTGTAGCACAGATTATGGTACATACAGGCATTCAGAAATCATAATGTTCATTGCAATATTGTTTCTTCTTATAATAGTATTTATGCTCTTATATGCAATCACCGCCAGGTTAGCCGTTTTAGCTTTTAAATACCTGTTTAAAAAATTAATGACCCTTAAACTTACTTAGTATAAAAACAAATTTTTATAGAAAAGAGAAAATAGATTTGACATAAACAAGCAAATTAATTTAATTACCTACATGGCCAGACTCGGACCGAATAAATTAAAGTTTATTGCTTTTTGATTTTTTTTTTAGTATTAATGTATGTTCCTTAAAAATGTGACAACTTTTTAATGTGATAATAAAGTTGCGTAAGATAAAAGTAAGTTAATAAAAAGTAAGTAAGTTGGAATAAAAAATATGTACTAAAAGTCCATGTGTGTAAAAAAAAAACAAAAAGGTATTTCGCCCAACGTGGGGCTCGAACCCACGACCCTGAGATTAAGAGTCTCATGCTCTACCGACTGAGCTAGCCGGGCTTGTCCCGCTTTGATGAAATTCTTGTTCTATAAACACGCTGTCCCTTTGATGGCATTCCGCCAGATACAATATACATAATAATTTAGATGTATTATTTATCTTTTAGAGTACTTTTTTTTCACAATTCAAGATATTTTTGTTGTATTTTGTAATACTACACAAGCATCACGCGACGGCCTCATCCGGATTAATTTTTTCTGAGTTTTTTTAATGATCGATGTCCCGGCTCCGCCCGGATATCAAGATTCCTATTTTATCCCAAGGGAGCATTTAATAGGGATAAAAAGTATCCCGTTACCCAAGTCAGTATATACACAAAATTTCATCAAAATCGGATCAGTAGTTTCAGCGTGATTGACGGACAAACATCCAAACAAACAAACTTTCACATTCATAATATTAGTGTGAAGTGTGATTAATTATTATCATAATCGAGAGATTGTAACAAACACAAAAATATTACAACACTTTCAGCCATAATAGGTGGTATAACTAACAAGACCTTTTTGTGTCTTCGTCGGTCTCCTCTAGCAATGTTCTAGTATCTAGTTCGCCTGAGCTTTGTGTTTGTTGCGCCTTTTTAACTGACGTTCCTTGAAACGAAGGAGATTTCTCAGATCATCTGTTTTTTCTATTTTGTAACTCGGTTACTCCGTGGGTTTTCAACCAATTCACTTGGTTGTTTTTCGGTTTGATAGGAAATTATTTGGTCCCATTTGGTCCCATTTTAGAATCTGTGAGAAATCACTTTTAGAATCTGACGTCTCGGGATATCGACGACCGTGTATAAATATGGAGTGTGGGGTATAAATATGTGTGTTTTTATTGCATAAAATTTAACCTATCATTGTACTAGTTTGATAATACCTTGTAACCAAAAAAAAAAGTTTAGGAATATAGGACTTTGTATTAAGAGCCGGTGTCATTGTGGGTTGTAGATTATAATGCTAAAATAAAGAAATCCTATTCTATCCTATCCTATTTTCCTACTTATATTATAAATGCGAAAGTTTGTAAGGATGTGTGTGTGTGTGTGTGTGTTTGTTGATCTTTCACGCAAAAACTACTGAACCGATTGCAATGAAATTTGGTACGTAGATTGCTGGACAACTGGAATAATATGAAGGCTACTTTTATCCTATGAAAACCTTTTATTTATTTATCGTTTTAAATTTTCCAGCACTCGACGTCGCCGGTGCAAACGTACTCGTCGCACGTGGCCGCCGTGAAGGCGATCGCGTGGTCGCCGCACCAGCACGGGCTGCTCGCGTCCGGCGGCGGCACGGCCGACCGCTGCATACGCTTCTGGAACACGCTCACCTCGCAGCCGATGCAGTGCGTCGACACCGGTGAGTGCAGTGCACGCGCACGGACACGTGGCAGTACACATGTACACAAGTGGCAGTACACACGTACACGTGGCAGTACACACGTACATACGTAGCAGTACACACGTACATACGTGGCAGTACACACGTACACGTGGCAGTACACACGCACACACATAGTTTAAAGGCTACCAACATATTCGATGCTGGTGAAACCCCCGGGGTTTTGATTGATGATGACTTATTTATTATAATTAGTTTTAAATAAACTATAATTCTTTCTATCTTTCTTTTGTATTCATTTAAATTATTCAAAACATACTTTTTGTCTCTTATCAAATTTGTGTGTTTAAATATTTGCATTTTTGATGTAAAGGATCTGTCAATAAAATGCCAATAACATACTAAATCTTACCATAATAAAGAATAAATGAAAAAAGAATCTAGAGTTCTAAAAAAAAAAAATTCCCTCCCTCCAGGCTCGCAGGTGTGCAACCTCGCCTGGTCGAAGCACTCGAGCGAGCTGGTCTCGACGCACGGCTACTCGCAGAACCAGATACTCGTGTGGAAGTATCCATCGCTGACGCAGGTACGTGTTGTTTTGTTTCCCCAACCGACTTTAATTAAAGGAGGTTTTCACTTCGACTGTATTGTTTTTTGTTTGTTACGTGATAGCTTTTCACTTGATGAATTTAATGTTTTTTGCATTTTTTTGGTTGCATTTTTAATTTGTTCCGTTTCTGACGATTTGATGGCGATTTAAATATCGAAGAATATAAAAAACGTGAAAAAAAAAATCAATAAATAAGTTTGTTTTGAAGTTCAATAGTTTTCTGCCGCCAATTTATGCACATTAAATAGTTTTTTTGTGTAGAATTCCCTCTCCCAAACAAAAATATGACTAGCATCGTGGTGATGATGGCAACCTTGATCATTGTGTTTTTGACGTGACAACGTCTTAAATTAGGTTGCGGCTCGGAGTCACTCATGAAAAAGTGTAACGCCCGGTAACGTTACGATGAGTCACCGAACTATGATCGGTCCGCCGCGTGCGCAGCACTAGAGAATTAGGCGCATTGAATCGGCGCGTGCTTGTGTCTCTGTCTCTGTCTTTTTAGTAAACAAAATATATTTTCTATAGTTAAAATTTATGCAATTCTTATTTTCATTCAATTCCTTGTTCCTATTGTGCAATTTAATAATATTCATATCAATAAATATTCTACAGAGAAAAAGACGTTGTCACGTAAAATCTTCGCCCGTAAAACCGACTTTACAGGCAACCATTTTTTTTTTAAATAAATCACCTAATCTCTGATTGCAGGTGGCCAAACTAACGGGACACTCGTATAGAGTGCTCTACCTCGCGCTGTCACCCGACGGCGAGGCCATAGTGACCGGCGCGGGCGACGAAACGCTGCGTTTCTGGAACGTTTTCTCGAAAACGCCCTCCCACAAGGAGAACAAGAGCGTTCTCAATCTGTACACGGCGCTCAGATAAAGTGGTGGTAGAGAATGTACGCGTTTTGGTAGAAAACGTGTGTCTGTAATGCGGTGACGGTTTGGTAGAAAGTATACGTGGTTTGGTAGAAACGGATGGTGGAATGTTCGCTGCTCGTAGTTCTTTGAGAACTTGCGGTTTTTTTTTTATATTTTTGGTAGAACGAGTTAAATCTGTGTTGCCGTGTGCGGCAACGGTTTTTTACAAGATTGGTGGGGACGACCAATCGTTTGTTAACGGCATAATATGATGTGCGGTGTTGCCAGTGGGCATAGACAATTTGCCAAAATAGTTTGGTTTGTGATCGTGTTATTTTTAGATGTATTTAGCGAATATTTCGTAACGCAGCTTTGTTTTAGTTTAACTTGTATTTATTTTCAAACGTATTGTCCACGTTAATGGAGTTGGCGGAATCGTGCCGTCTCGCTCTATCCTGCATGTATTTCAATGTGTTAGAGTGAGACGGATGATTGCGTTGAATTATTCCCTCCGTCTTTATTTATGTTATGACAATAAAGCTATGGACTTTACTGCAATAATACAAAATATACTAAAATCATATGGAATTTCTTATGTCAAATTTGCTTATATTGGCTTATGTATAGAGAGAACTACTTAAATTACCAATAACGCTGTTTTATGACGTCAATTGGACGAAATTTTATTGGTCATTTAAGTCTGCCTTGTTAGTTAATCTTCTACGGCGGATCAACGTTTTCTTTTGAACTATTTGTACATTTGTTTGTGTATCGAATTTACATATTGTATGTATGTGTACCGATAATTATGTATATTTATTGTGATATTTTCTATGTACACGATTTCCGATACATATCTTTGTAATGGTAACAAAGAAATCGTATATACAGTGAATATCGAGTATTTAGTAATTATTTACACAGGTTTGATTAAGATGTATATTTTGAACCGTTTTATCATTTTCGATTCACTTTTTTCGTCAATATTTGTGACTGTTTTAAATTGTGTTCACATGCTACGTGGGATATTGTGAAATCGAAATATTTGAAATTATTCGTTGATGGTTATAAATAATGGATGCAATTAAAAATGTGAATCATGTCAAGACAGAAAATTTTGTGGCTAAATTAACATAAAATTTAACCCATTATGCAATTATGTGCAGATATATTCAAAAATCTTATTATGTCTTGTCCCATATAAAAAAATATGTTTATATTAAAAGTCGAGTTACAACATTAACCCTTTATCCTGTCTTGTTTTTCGCTTATTATAAATATCCGCGTATTATATGAATGTATAAATACTTTATTTTCAAAAAATAATTTAATTGCTTCATATGAATTTCGAATCGGAATAAAATACAATGGTGAATTTTCATTTGTCTATTATATATGTATAAAAATAAATGCATGTATCCATTAATGCTCTGGACACACACAGCGAAAGGCTTGTGCATGCCTCATACAATTTGGCATGCCTAAGAGTTGCGTGTAGGCGGAACATTATAAATCAAAAAAATAAGGCCCCTTATTCACAAGTCGTGCACGCCGCGACTAGTGCATGACGAGCCTTATAGTTTACAACATTTATCGTGATTTTTTCTTTCAAAGTTTTATCAATATTAGATTAGCAGATAGTTTAACTTAGCATTATAACGAGAACACCGATTAGACATATTCCACTAAATATTAAGTACCTGTATATATTTATAAACTCTATTTAACAATAATTCATAATATTACTTAAAACAAATTAATTCCCGTTAGTGGACCGTAGTGTAAGTTTTTTCTAGCATTTATTAGTATAACACAGAGCTTGAAAAATATTATTCGGAGGTACCTCTTATGATCTCATTACTGTCAAAAGTTGAAAAAAAAAAAATCAAAAAATCTGGAAATCTATTGTTGTAATTTATGAATCGTTTACGGTGTGCTATATTTATTTTTGATTTAGACAAGTTAAATTATTGCGTAGCTTAAGATCCGCTCGCGGCGGGTACAAAAAAAAATATCGTCGTCTCTTTCTCACGTACAGCGATAGAAAGGGACGTGTGTATTCCACCGTTTCTCCCGCCTCGAGTTATTTCGAGGTACCCTCTTCTAATAAGATGTTTTTTTTTCATATATTGTAAATTCCTATTAGATATATAATTTGATTGGATTTGTGCAATGTAGATTGTAGACGCGGCTATGATCACCGTTCCGTTTTTGCTGAACCGAAAACGGTGATGCTCCAGCGGTGGTGATAGTCGCCGTAGCTTAAGAGGTGTGGTCGAAACCAAATAAAATTTTTTTTTCGTGTTATTAACATGTGTGTTTTCGGTATTTAGTGTGCAACACTAATAGTCACTTAAAAATGTGAATCTGCCTTGAATTGGTGATAACGTAATGTATAATTTATCCCAACGAAATATATACCATATATAATAAAAAAGGATTTTAGTAACTTTCCCTATGTTTGTTTATTGTTTTCACACTTCAAAATTATTTCGACATACGTCACATAACTCTAAAAATATCTATAAACATGTTTTTTCTGTATCTTACTTTGTCTTTATACTTTGTACACTTTGGTATGGAATGAATAGAAGTAATTTAAGTATATGATTTATTTAAAAACTATTTCACTGTCGTACTAGCTATATATTTGACTGAAAATTGAATTTTCTCACTTTTTTAAAAGTGTTGAAAAATGTACCCTGTTAGAACCGCCTACTTTGTCAAAGTCGGTTTTAAAATACATAATTACATTCAATTCAAGGCATATTATTAATAAAACTAATATAACTAATATTTAAAAATGAGGAACGACCGCTATAATTAAGGAAATAATGAGTGCACGCTGTTATATATAATAACGATTAAAATATGAAGCGGTTAGTCCCGTCATATATATATAAAGATATATTTATACATAGAGAAAGATAATATATTCATGCACTATGTAAAGATAGACTGATATAGATAAATAACATGTAATTTAAGTGTTCATGTAATCTGTATTGTAGATTAAATATTAAACTGTGTGATTTATCTATGGTTGTTTTATTTATACTCTGTCGATATTGGCCTCGATGTAATGGCGGGAAAAAAGGTGTTTTGGTTTTCCGTAGTTATGTACCTTTTATGAGTTGTTATGTTATTTTTTAAGGAGATCGTCTGAATTATTGTTTTACGAAGCACTGTAAAACTTGTTACCTAATTCATTGCAACAATCAAAGTAATTCAAGAAAATGTCAAATGTATCCTTTCACTTACCGATTTTTTTATTATAATTCACCAATACATTAAATAATAAATACCATTGTTATATATGCTCATATATGCTATGACTGCACTAGGCTGCCTGTCGAGACTGCTCTAAATTGGTAAACTATATATATATGTGATATCATGAAGTACGATATGAAATTTTTTGCTGATATAAGATAGTATGTGTTATACTATCACTAGACACTGTGTGCCAGTTTAAAGAATGATGTTTGAACCTCACACACGCAAAATAACGAAGTAATAAAATATGATACTACAATTTGTAGTCTGGATGGTACGTCGCCTAACTTTGACCCGGATATTTCGTGAGCGCAGCAACTGACTCCAGCTAGTGTAAGTTCAATTGTAGTTAATCTATATACTTTAAATTTCATCTAAATCGGCTAACTAGGTCTTGTGCTCAAATTCGGTTGCGTCTTTTTCATATGAACAGGTCAAACTTTTATTCTTTGTTCAAGTTTTACGCACAAGATAAAACGGTTTTTTTAAAATCCAGTATTCCATAAATTCTCAACATAACACGAATATTCTTGCAGTTATTTATATTACTTACAATATAATATCTAGCAAATTTGTACTAAAATAATGCTATAAAAAGAGATAATAATAATATGACGATTGTTATAGAAAGTAGGTAATTGGTACATTAAAACAACAAAGAGGAAATGTGCATTAAATGTATTTTCTCTTTACGCAGAGTGATTTTGTCATGTGACATGATGTGATTAAACAAACAAACAAACATCAGCTTCATTATATTAGTATGGATTTTGTGTGTCTAGAGATAAGGTATACTTTTTACCACGGTGAAACATCTCATAAGAATTTCCATTAAAACTCGCACGAAGCCTCGAACAGAAAGCTAGTACTGGATAACGAAGCAAAGTCATATTATACAATATTTCAATCTATCAAATCAGTAAAATAATGCATTACAGTAATTATATCTTCTGTTACATACAAATTTGAAAAAAATATTGCATACATTAACAATCTATGGGTGTGTACACAAGTCGCTTAAATTTATTGTTTAAACAGTGGGATCCGGGGTTAGTAGCAGATCCAAGAGGTGTGTCATGGAGATAACCCCCCCCCCCCCTCTCCTGATTATCGTGTGTAACTGAAATACTCAATTTATAGGTTTATCTACTTACTCGCTACAATATTATTAATACAATAAGTACCTGCGTTTGGTTCGACCACGATCAAGCTATGTAACGCTCCTGGCGCCAGATACAGAGTTGCCATTAAAGAAAAAAGATAAAGAAAATTTTGTATAAACGAGAACAATACATACTACAAAACATATAGCGAACCTTCTGCTCGCTACGCTTAGGGGAAAGACAGACACGTAAAAGCTATCTCTCCCGTAATAAGTCACAATTTGTCGGAGCAGTCTCGCCGGAAGCTATCCGGACAACGTTCGCGCGGGCGATGTCTGCTTCCGGCGGTGACTAGTGTTTTAGTGTTTAGATTTAGGTTTTGGAACGTCTGCGGTGTTTCGCGTAAAGTAGGTTATGTCTAGCGCATATTCTGTTAAGTTTCAGACGATGTTTTGTGTTCTTTCCAGCTAACCTGTAGCGATAATATTTGAAATTTTGATTCCTATATTGGGTCGTTTTGTAAACTCAAACTCAAATATTTATTCAGACTTATTCCCGAAGTAATTCTGAATCGTCATAACATAGTTTGATAAATTCCTACATTGGATAAAATAATCGGGATTTTTGAGGGCTTGGCAAACAATGAAAACTCACATTACTATGAGGATTTATATGCTAGGTACCATTTAAAAAATTAATGGGATAAAATTTAAAGCTACGCTCACTTTTATGATAGAAAATCTGACACATTAAATAAACCAATGAACATATCATGGTCACGATCCAAAGTTAATGATTTCTATTGAGCTTCAGAAATGATTAAATCAATAAAGTTCCCCTACTCAACTCTCGTTCAGTTAATTTTCGCGTTCATTATGGACTTTATAATGAAATACTGTAGTTAACACGGTGCACATTATTTACTCTAATAGTTTAAAGTTTAGGACATGACCAGATAAACATGACGGTATATTATCCATTTAATAGGGTTAACCCAACGAGGGTTTTCCCAGAAGGTTATACAGATCGATTTAAACACGTTTACCCTACATTTCGAGGTATATGAGATTGTAAATTAGTTTTATCGCAGCACTACAGAGTTTACTGACTATCTGCAGAGATTTTCTCTTGTTGCGTTAGTTACTTGCTTCAGTTGCTGTAATGGTTTCGTATTATGTTGAAAATAATGAAAAACAACATGAAGATCATTATGCCATCTCGCCGTGATTGTCACGTGTCGTGAGCTTTTTTATTGCTATTACATGAATTTTGCATCCTGTATCTTTTGCTATGACAATGCCAACGCGACCAAAGCGTTTGGCATACTGAGCGGTAACAGTCTGAGATATAGTATCATATAGGCATGCTATAAGTATATATACATTAAATTGTAATTCCTTTCCCTGTTTTCGCCGAGGGCATGTAAAAAGTTTCTATCTCAGATTCTCGTGTCTTGTACTTTCATAAGGTTGTCTTATTTTCCGTGTCTAAAATGTAAAATGCGTACCTACTGATATGGAGTATTCAATACATAAACAAGATTATAATATGAAATGTTAGGACATTTTTTATGTTACAGTTTTTATATTGCTTACTAACAGTCTGGTGTAACGCCGTTTTAAAAAATCCCTTTTCTTAATATAGTGAATCCTCCCTACTTCACTACTTCGCTACTAATGTAAAAAATGCGAAAATAACTCTGTATGACTGTCTGTCTGTCTGTCTGTCTGTCTGTCTTTTACGCTTTCACACCTAAACCACTGGACCGAATCTGTATGAAGATAGAACTGAATATAGGAAAGGACAGAGGATACTTTTTGGGAAGGTGAAAGGCTTATAGGCTACTACGAATTTCCCTCGGGCGAAGCCGCAGGAGGAAAGATAGTGTATTTAATAAAACTTTTTACATCGATTCATTTCAAAAAAGTAAATGAGCTCATTTACTTTTTTAATTTTGGCGCCTACATTTTTCAGATGGTTTGTCTTATGACTGAATTTTTACAGAAACGACCAAAACCTACTTTCTTAGTGCTTAGTTGGAATAAATTGAGAGGAAAATATTATGTACGTGGTTCCTTTATTAAAACGTTAATTTAATTTTAGTTATTTTCCAGTAACTTTTGATATAATTTGTCTGAAATATAACACTAGAAAGTTTGAGGATACAAACCTAACAATACAATATAAAAAGGAATGTCACGTTTAAATACAAAATCTTTAAAGAAAATTCCTTAAACTACCAACTACCAGAAAAACATTCATTAAAAAACAGTAGTTATAATCTTTTTAGATAAGTGGACGGGCTCTATTGATTTATCGGAACCACAGAATGGACGATGGTCTAAACGCTAAACGATGGTTTACATAATGCGGATTCCGAGAAATTCTGCCTTCACAAGGATGACTAACTATTAAACACATGGTTGATTTATATCTGCAGGGAATCAACAATTTGCCCTGTGATCTGACAATTTCATGTGATATTGTGTAACTTGAATTATATTTATATTTCTGTTTATTAGGTTATTCTCTGCGTTAATGCGTACTACTTTGTGCTGGTGATAAATGTGTTAATTATTAATTAGGTGTTATTATAGGAGTCATCAGCCCATATATATTTCCACTGCTGGGACACAAGCCTCCTATGAGTGTTCAGGCCATAATCCACCACGCTGGCCAAGTGCGGGTTGGTAGATGTCATATGTTGTCGAACTTGATTCTTGGGCATGCCGGTTTCCTCACGTTGTGTTCCTTCACCGTTTCAGCAGTGGTAATGTTATCCACATGCGTAGATAAATTGAAAAATCAATTTATTTCTTGCACGCTCGATTCTGTTACGTTAATGGTATTAAAGTTCAAAAAACAACGTTATATTTTAACCACAAATGGAACGACAACAAGGAAATACTTTCATTAATTTATCTAATTAAATTAGAAGTTACTCAAGTCCTTAGTCACCCTCGAAATTTGATTATACGCCTGTTTTATTATCTTGAGATTAAATTATGCAAATTGGCTGTATGGTCAGTGAAATGGTATAAATTTAAACTATAAAAACATTGTAACATTGAATGTATGTCATTTTCTAATACGATTTGGACTAAGATGGGATTATAGAATAGATGTGTGTGTATAACTTAATATTAAATAGTAATTGATTTAAGTACCTATGTATAAACATTTCCATAACTTTGACCTACTTTGTTTTGTTATATTGAAATCATATTTAATTTGAAGTGGTGATTCAAAGGCACACTTATGAATTTTACAAGAAATTTATTAATAAATCCAACAATCTAATCCAATTCATTATCTAATGAAAGATAAGCGTCGACACATAAGTTAAAAGTTAAAACGTATTTAGTATTCGAGTAGAGAAAAGTCGATATTTAACAATAATTGTGTTTGCAACTTAAGTTTAGGTAATATCCTCGTGTCGTTCATACGATACATAATTAAAGGAAAATAAATAGATTTATGACATCACATATTTACATTAATAGGAATTAAATTTAAATACTTTAGAACACGTGCAGTTACATGCACGTGTTCTAAAGTATTGAAACTTTAAAGAACTGAAACTTTTACAAACGTCTATCAATGAAGTTTAAACTAGTATAGTTTCTATTATGTTATCTGAAGTACCTGTATCTAACTACGCAGATTATTTTAACGTAAGGTTTGACTAAGACTAAGGTTTGATTTTGATCTTTTTTAAAAATCTCGGCAACTACATAACGTAGACGTAATTATAGTTAGAGCGGAGATTCAATGATTATTAATATTTTTTACCAAAAAATTAAACCGCTTCCTAATTAACAGAATTGGGAACACACGGGAGGCCTGCTGCCTCCCGTGTGTTCCCACATCCTCCTTTCAAATAAAATCATCAAAATTATTTCACCCAGGCGAAGGTTCCGGTAACAAACGTAAAACAATAAAACAAACGACAAAAAGGAGAAGGCTTCCTCCAACTCATTTTTTTAAGTCGGTTGAAATATCATTATACAGCGTACAACGGAGAGTATTATTAGAATAATCTTTGTCATCTTAGCTGGAAATACGCAAAGCGGTTTTAAAAATTTGGAAATTTTCGCGGTAAACGAAACGCGAATTATACGAAACGTAGGTATGTTAAATTTGAACGCTGTGGAAAATTTATTTTGTCGAAATTCGGAGTTTGTAAAGTTCGCCGCCTGTTTATTTTCACAGTTACTTTACTAATTTCATATTACTTCCTATTTATGATCATGTTTTGTATATTATATTTATGACATAATATACCAGAAGCTTAGGAAGTATCGTGTTGTTTTTTACTAGTTTGTCACGTAGCTATTTTATTTATTTAAATAACTCTTTTATCTTCTTTTGGATGCAGTGGTGTCGGTGTGGTTGTCGCGTGAGTGTTCAAGTCCTAGGTCTAATCTCTATGGAATAAAATATATGTCTTAGTTTCACATAGCAGAGAACGCTAGATTAAGGTCTTTTTAAAATATATTAAATATAAACATTATCCTCAGCACATATATTTTCCCAGTTCCCAATGCCGAGACACGGGACTCCTATGGGGTTTCAGGCCATAATCCACCACTCTGGCCATGTGAGGTTTGGCAAATGTCACATGTCGTCGAACTTTTGATTCTTGGACATGCCGGTTTCCTCATGATGTTTTCCTTCACCGTTACGAGACGTGGTGATGTGAATAATGTGCAGATGAATTGTAAAAGCAATTTAATTCTGAACTCGCTTCCGGCTTTTCACTTTTAGGCCGATGTCTTCACAACTGTGCCACTACTACTCGAAAATAAAATTATATTAATTGTACAGATGTGTTCATTAAATTTATCAATCAACACAAATGTACGCGTGCAAGGGAATTTCCCGATAGTATCGGAATCAGCAGTTAAATCAAATTAATTTAAACCGATTACTGATCGTACAATGCGAGCTACGGATTACATTATGCTTCGTTAGTTATTATATCTACTTCTTTATTTTCGTTAAAAACTCTATCTTTTATTACAAACACATTATGCTATATAAACTTCTATTAAATTCAAACTCCAAAGCTAACGCAAACGCTTCCAGAAAAATAAGTGGTTTGCTTTTCTTACTTGTCTTGGTGGAATTGACTCCGCCGTCTGCTTAACATGTATACATGTCAAAATCAGAAGAATACGTCTTTATTATATTTACCTGATTGCATTCGACATTCGAATTAAAATTACTCATTATTAAAACTCAGTTATTAAAAGCCATCACAAAATAGTACACCATTGAAACGATTAAACGAACACACTAATTTAGAACTAATCCAAAAAAAAAACAGAAAACATTGTTAACAGAAACTCTCAGTCAAAATACGTTTGCAAAAAAAGGAGAGAATTGTTTGAGAAGGCGGCATGACGTTCTGAAACAGGGGGTGAGGTACGTTGACCTTTCCACACCCGACATGCGCTCGCTAAATTATTTCAGGTTTGAATCAAAAATAACAGCGCATTTATGAAACTGCCGGTAAATCAGCGCTGGCAAATTATTCTGCCGATATATAGATGTGTGAAGATAATCCCTTTGCTTGTACTTATTTTTCGTGTCTAAAGAATATGTTATTTGTTTCTATATTTTGAATTACAAATTAAAGTGAAGATACATATTATATTAATTTTTAGTTTATAAAATGGTTCTGTAAGTAGTGTAGTAGACACATTACGCACTAGGGATCTACGAAGTAGTTTACAATAATTGACAAAATTAAACCGTATTTTATACAAATATAATATACAATTTCTTGTTCAGACAATCTAAACATATTTATAGACAAAAAACATCTAATTTAAACTACGCCGTAGCAGCAGCACTCTACGACGTAGTAACAGGGTTTTTGTAAGTATAAAGTTAAGGCAATGATATCCTGAGTTTAATTTTCAAGAAACATGTTCTTTTTATTGAAGGGAAAGCGTTAAGTGAATATAAACCTCTATGTTTTTAAAAAAACATTTAGTTTTGAGTATTCGAGTAAATATAGTTTTAATATTGGCTGAGAACCAGCGCATTTCCAAACAGCAAAAGCTAATTTGCAAAAAAACAAAGCTGGTAATTTGTCTTGAAGTTTATGGTTTTCTCAGTGTATTTATAATGAGAAGTTATTAGTTACTATATATTAAAAGGACTAGAGTAGGGTTGTGATAATAATTTGCGTTCAAATTGTAAATTATTATATGTGGTAGTCGAGCACGCTTCGGATTGGGCCAGCTCGCACGGGGGAAGTACCACACCCCCACAGAAGACCGGCGTGAAAGCAGCAGCAGTCTGCAGTGTTTCGTTCGGTAAGTGGGGGAGCTGGAGGCCCATATCCTTTTCCTTACCCTTCCCAGTCCTTTCCTTTATTTCTCTCGCCAAACTTTTCTTAATCCCTTCCTAAAAAGTCGGCAATCCATTTGTAGAGGCGTAAGCACCAATGCAATTGACCTTTTGCTTCTATAAATGTTTATGGGCGGTGGTAGCGCTTACCATCAGTCGATTGTGACATCTGCTCCATTGCCGACTGTGACATAAAAAAAAATCTAAACCATTTCCGAATCCTCATGAAGGCACAAAAAAGACAATCGGTTAAATCGCTTAGCCGGAAATCAGTGACAATCGCACGCCCAGAAGTATTTAATTAAATGTCGCACCCGGAAATGAGAAATAAATAGTTGTAACAAAGAGTTAATCTAATTAACAAAAATTTGACCACTTTAGCGACGAAATTTAATTTTATCGTTTCAAATAAAAAAAAACATTTTCTGAATAGTTTTTTTTTATCACGGGATTTAGTTGAATCCTTCTTAAAAACAACCGAATCTAACCATTCATCATCACAATCAATTCATTGATTCGCACATTAAGTGCGGGCAGGCACATTTCGTCGAACGTTTCTGAAATCTTTATGTAAGACGGATCTAGAACATTTCCTTCACTTCGATCATTACGTCTAAACCAATTAAAATACACGTTCTGCATCTTATATAGAAAATGCATCAGAACCTTTTATAAACTATACATTTCAAAAGACTATTCACAGTTTATAAGAGCCTACATCAAAAGAAAAATAAACATAAGATTTTTAGCCTTATTGGCACCACGCCAATGTAAGACAATTTCTGTAACAATACGAAAGTGGCTGCGGCTGGAGGGTTGTTATTTTTGATTTATGTTAAAATAATAGCTATATAAATAACAGAATTATCTGCTAACAGAGTTTGTGTTGTGAGTGTGGTTTGATAGTAAATTAAATAGATGCGAAGTTGGCAATGGTTTAGAACAATTTTAAGATGAATTTTACTATTAATTTCTGAATATTATTGAGGTATCAGTTAAGACACATCCAATATTTATCGTCAGTTTAATTGTACTTTAATTCAGGGCTAAATAAGACTAGCGAATACACATTATTATTTTTATTAATGGATAATTTAAAATGCATCGTTCGGCACATCAAAGAGCCACTTACATGTCTTTATCTAAACATATATTTAGATAGAATTACACCTATTAAATAATTACGTCAATAAATAATAATAATTTACCCGTTTCAAACAAAAATCACGCATAGAAGTAATGGAAATTATAATCACAGAATTAACGAGAAGTGTAATTTTGAAATGAGTCTCACGACATCGATGGTGAGCTTAGGGTCGAATCATTAAATGCTATTGATTTCTTGGAGCAGTTCGTCATGGAAGGAGACATTTTTCCCCTTCACAAAACAATCCTACCTGCGGCTGCATGTGTTGACTCCGTGGGTATCTCAACAGTTCCTATCTGTATATTGGATACAATTCTTGCTAGAATAATTTGGAGTTCTGTACTGAATCACTATATCCCATAGGAACAGTTATCTGGGCAAGCTGGGTGCAGTCTCCTTTGATGATATGTTGCCTTCGGGACCTCTCCAAGCACGACATCTCCATCTTCACACTCCATTTTTCTTGATTCGTGTTAATTTACTCGATTAGATTAATTACACCCACTGATTAAAAAATGCTCACTTTACTATACAATGATAAGCGGTGTCGAATCTAATATTTACTATACATATTGACTAGGCGCTAGGTACACTTAGAAAATCTACATAATTACAAACTTGCGCTAAGAATCTAAACTTTTAGAATTTTTCAGCGATCGCGTAGAGAACGGCACTGATTTCACTTTCTTACTCTTATTATCTACTGAATTCGTGTAAGAGTCTGTCGTCATCGTCGTATTGAAGACGGGACACTTGGAGCTCGGTACGCTGTTGCCGGGGGAGACGCCGCTGTCCGTGCTCACGGAGGCAGAGCTCGGGCTGTCGCTGGGGTTGTTGCACACCGTCAGCTCCTGGCCCGGCACAGAAACAATCTGTCCGATCTGCTTCTGTCTCACCAGATTTATACTTTGGCACACGTTCTTTCCATCAGTCTCAATAGTCTCCTTCTTTTGATATCTAGTTAATGTGCCGGCCGATCCCGCGGAGTTCGGTCGGTACATGGGCATGAATGGCGATTGCGGGTAGTATTGCATTTCTGGCCCCTGTCCGGGAATCCAGGGCCCCATTGTTGATACAACGGGAGGCATGTGCATGTACATCGGCATCTGAACCATGTGAGTGCCGTCAGGGAGTGGAGCGAATCCTGGTGCGACTGCCATAGGCCTGACGACTCCCACAGGAGTTGGCGCACTATGCGGTCGCATTGCCGGGTGGCCATGTGCATATTGGGGCACATATTCTTCGCCTTCGTACGTACGATGTGGTATTTGGGAATAGTCAACGTTGGGGAACACGGTATGGGGTCCACGTTGTAAATATGAAAACATCTGCTGCTGAGCCTGTTTCATAGCTACGTACTGCTGCAAGTGTATAGCTGTCTGTTGCCTCTGCTGCGCTAGATCCTGGGACACGTTGGACGCAGCATTACCGTGAATATAATAAATGTGTGACTGAGTACTCATTTGTGTCACTGGCGTCGTTTTTTGATTCGTATTATTGTACTTGTTATCAACTATATTACTTTGTGGATCTTGGTACTCTTCTGGTGGAGCTATATATTTTGGCGTCGAAGGTGGAGTTACTTGTTGCGACATGGGATAACTTATAATTTGAGTTATGTACGGTTGCTGTGATTTCGCCGAATGCGCTGGGCTGTGTGTTTGGAATGTTGGATTGTACGTGATTTGGGAATCTTGACTAGCATCAACAGACTGAGGCACTGACATGTCCATGTCTTTTTGCACGGCTCTTTGGCTTTCGTTGACTTCGTTCTTCTTTGGTTTCTGGTAGGGAGCGACTTTTGGGTTGCTCTTCCAATTTGCTCCAGCGCTTTGAGATCGTTTAACGGGGGATTTAGTCGGATCTTGCCAGTTGTCTCCGTTGATGTGACGAGGGTCAGGTGGGTGGTGTGATTGGGCACTGTGTGAACGTCTTGGCGGTGGAGACATGCCTTCAGGGACGTGTTGCTGTCGATAGCATCGTCTGACTGTACCAGGGCTGTTCTGGCGTTCTGGCGGCTGGGGTGGAACTGGTCTGTGCAACCGTCTCCTGGCTGGCGTGGGCGGACTTGGCTGTGATTGTGAGGACTGTGTAGACTGCGACGCGGATCGCCATTGATCTATCAAACGTTTTCGCCTCTCTTTTTCCATGCGTACTTCAGTTTCACTCGATGAGTCGTAGTCTTTGCCCTGGTGACAAATATATAAGTTTTAACGTTTTTAGATTTATTATTTTATTTATTCCAGAAACAAATAGTCATTATTTACAAACAGTAATACATAATTTAAAACAAAAATAGACCTTGAGTTTCATATTTTAACTAAGTTTATTTATTATCATATAACAATTACTACGGTATGTGCAAACATACAAGAATTATACAATTATACCAGTACTTCATACAGTATCCTTGTGTAAGATGTTATTTTATTTGAAAATATGTCAATAGCACTTAATAATTATTAATATAAATATTTATAATAGAAATTACAATACATAGCGTATTACTATATACATTTATAATAATAATGATGAAAAAGTTAAGACAAGAAATGCATACTTTTTCAATTTTTTCGTCCAACATTTTGAAGAAGTCCTGCATGCTAGCCGACGCTTCCCTGAAAGAAAAATCCTTTATATTATTACATACTTTATCTATGACGCAAAAAGAGACAAATAAATCGATAAGAGACTCAAACATTAATTAACTTTTATAGATCATTTATTAGAACGAAATGTACATATATAATTGAAATTTCTTAACAAGGCAAACTTGGATGGTTGGACAAGGTTTACACTGTTTTGGGGATTCGAAACTAAATGGTCCCGTATAGTAGCGAGATGTATGGTGAACGAAATAGTCTTACACAGTCGGTGGATGGTTGGTGAGCGGCAGTATGTGCTTGCCGTGATCGGATTCCTCTTCGGCCTCATCTTGGGTTCCAGCCCTGCCTTCCTCTTCGTCAGTTTCCTTCTCTGCTGCGCCTGGAATTTAACAATTATTATAAATAATATTGATACAATTTTATGAACAGAGTATTCATATATAGTCATTATTGCGTGGTTTTATCTTTATTTCTGGTGTATGTATTTCAATTATTTCCGATCCTTTATTCAAGGGAACATAAGATTTGACTTTATACATAACTATGTATGTCAAATCTTATGTTATATCTAAGAAACTTCTTAGGAACGTCGTTATACACAATAATTTTATAAACACTAACTTATACTTAGTTTAGTTAATTTCACAGTTTTAAAATTGTGGAATCAAGTTTTTTTTTGTCCATTTTTATTAGTTTTCCATTTATTCCATCAAGGTTAAGCTACGTTTCAATAAACAAATAAACACTAGTCGTCTAACAAAAGCATTCTCTAGCGTATCTTAGATCTGAGTAAATGAATCACTTAGGAAATAATAACAACTGTCGGAACAGTTGATAAACAACATTACTTGTTGTATTTCAAGATCAGGGTGTGGTCTATATTGACTAGCTTTTACTAGAATCTAGTTAATGGACTAGCGTGCTGACATGTACTTTAAAAAGTGCAACTACACTGTTTCAGATAGACGTTCTGCTGGAGAAACTGTTTTCCGGATCGATATTACGTAGTTGATATCCTTTATGACGAATAAGTAGCGCTTCTGAGAGAAGACTAGTTTTAAACTTTGTGTTTCTGAATGAGATGGACAGTTAATTAGTAATATCGCGACAGAGCCACAATACACGGAGACAAACACACAAATTTCTGTATGTACGTACATTCTTACTATCGATAATAGATAAAAATATTAGAAATATTTAAAAGCTTCTAGAACTAAATTCGTACCTAGTTCTGAAGATTTGTACAATTAATATAACCTAACCTTACCTAATACAAAGAACGCCTCAATAAACTAACTTCAACATTCAATAAAAACTATTGTTTTATTTATACTGGGTAGAAATCTGCAATTAATAACAAGGTAGAATCGTTTCATTATACATTTCCCGAGATATTGACTTCAAATAAGCCTTTATTGGATTAGTAACTTCGTTTTTAATTAAAGACAATGTTTACAACTCTTCTTTATCATATTACTCGTAATATGACTAAGTGATGATGATAGTTTAAAAAATGTTTTTGGCGGTTTTGAAGGTACCTACTCACTACCCACCTAAGGCAGTGCTCGATTTATAATTCCGTCCAATTTAAAGTTTTCAGGTACGAGCTTTAAAGGTTTAATTTCAAGATTGTCCGTTAATTGCTAAACCGAATGTTTTATTGGTTTAGATTCATGTTTTCTGGTTAACGAACCGTTGTAATTTTACCCATTTGAATGTTAATTTGTTGTAAATAAAGTTTTTATCAAGTGATAGTTGTGAAACTGCCCAGGTTTAAAAGAAGTTAATTTCTTCACATTCTCCGAGGCAATTAAGTGTTTGATTTTTATTGAAAAAGGTGCTCATTATTTATAGGGGTGCTTTAATCATAAGTAAAAACTGGAATGTCTTAGGTGATACCAGATGGAGTCTGATTACCACGTATTGTAGAGATTTATTTACTGAAAGCAGGGAAATGAGGGTGCACCCTTATGAGTTATCTAAATCTTAATTAAAGATTTACGAATCAATGTGAATAAAATATAGAGGTTATATCATATACAGTTCAAGAAAGTTTCATGACACTTAAAAAAGATAGAAAGAAAGAAATAAAGAAAAAATACTTTATTGCCACATGACAACCACAAACTAAACAATTTAAAAATTAACTTAGCATTCGGGACAGACTCAGCCATGCTGTTGGGCGTTAACCCCCGAACAGCGCTGATTTTCAGTATGCCCATGTACTTTTATAATGAAAAGATAAGAATCAGTTGCAATATAATACATAACAAAACTATTTTTTATGCCATATTCCAATAGTTGCCCTCTGCAACTGATCTTGTGGTGCACCACCGCCCATGAACATTCGCTGAGTCAATGCCTCTCCGAATGCGCTTCCCGCTTTTAAGGATAAGGAAGTATAAGTAATAAGTGATAAGGAAAGGATTGACAACTAGAAAGAAGAAATGGACTAGGAAGGGTGAGGAAAAGGAAACGGGCCTCTCCTCCTTTCTTATATAATCTATAATAATATTAAATATATGTTTGTGATTTTGTAGGGAGTAATCTCTGGATCTACTGAACCGATTATCATTTTAACAATACAAGTCATGGTATATTTTTTATTTTCATCTCGAGCGATGCCGGGACAGGCGGGTTGTATGCGATAAAATGATCAGAAACACGACACAATATCATGTAAATTTAACACCCATCGGCCCAGAGTGCCGTGAATACATAACGACGCACGACAAACATTGATACATTTCATTAATTAATCGAATGCGGGTAGATCGGAGCTTGGATACCGCGGTTATCAGAAGACTGGGGAACATCGCAAATTGCATATTTACAGCTGGCTTTTCACCTTCCCCTTTGTTCGCGTTTTTTTGTAACGTGACGTTATCGCGTCATGACGAAACTTTCAGTAATGACATTGCTATATGACAGCTGTCTTATGTTATTTATTTTATTTGATTATGTTATAGTCAGCAAAGGAGCTTAATCGCGTAATGGAACTACCATCGCCCATAAACATTTGCAGCGGCGTAAGACAAACAATTGCTGGCTTTAAAGGTGTGGTGATTAAGAAAGGATTGATGAGGGGAATTTAGGAAATGACTGGGAAGAGTAAAGAAATGGATACGGGCCTCTGGCTCCCCCACTCACCGAATGTAAGACAGAGCGTAAGACGTTACATAGTAGCTACTATTTCAACCCGATCTTCTGAGAGGGTGTGGTATTTCCCTGGAGCGAGCCGTAGCGTGTTGAAGCGTTCTCGACTCCCAAAATTTAAGTATATGTTGTAAAAATCACTCAGACTTTGTAATTAGATATGTTTATAGGTTTAATTCCGAATACCTACAAGTGTTAAAAGATTTCTTTATAAAAAATACTTAAACACTTAGAAATTGTCGTATAACAAAAGGACGAATATTCCACCACCCGCTCCCATGGTCCCTTCACTAAAGCGGTTCGACGGAACGCTGTTAAAATATAAACGCCTTCGAATAAATCTATTCATCGTATGATAAGCTAGCGATGTAAATTATAATGCCCTTTTCTATCGTAAAACGTGTAAGAACCTTACATCCATTTTTAAACATAACGACAAATAAATGATGTCATAAATGTCAAACAACATTAATTATTGGAAACAAAATTATGTTTTTAAAAGCACAGGTGTCTATAGTAAATACTTTGAAATAGCTCCGCTACACATAACATACAGAAAACTCACGCTGATTAAAATAAAACATTAATGATCTTTACGAATATGTGAACAATTCATAACCTCCCTTTATTCTCTAATAAACAGATTACAGGCAGCTTCGACCTTTCCAGAAGTATAAGCTTAACAGAACGTATGTTTTAGTTTGTGAAACTAAAGTGTTCCTGTCAGCTCAAATGACAAATAACTTATGAAAATGTACGATAGAGAGTGTATAATACGCTATTAGTGACTTTATCAGCAAGTAACTGCCTCTTAGGTAGTGTTATATTTAAAAATGCCATTTTATATTTCAACTAGACGCTCGTCCCGGCTCCGCCCAGATATCAAAATCCCTGTTTTATCCCAAGGGGCATTTAATCGGGTTAAATTTTGTTTGTGCATGTTCCTTATCTGTTATAAATAAATTTATTTTATTTTATTTATTTCGCTACTCGCGCAATGGAGCATACATGCACCCTAAGATTTACATCCAACATTCAATAAATAGTTCCCAATACAAATAGGACTTACAAGCCGCGACACCTCGAGAAGGTGCACACCTTAATGAGGCCCTGCAACTTGGCGGAGTCATTAATGAACTTGTGTAGCAAGTAGTTATAAACTTTTGTCATTTATAATTAAGTTGCGGATTGTTCGAAGGTATCGCGAATCGGAAGCGAAGAGGAAGCGTACGTGGTTTTAATCTATTTTAATTTAATCTGTTTCTTTCTTTCTTTCTTTTCTTTCTAAATTTATAGTTCTTATTAGCTGACCCGGCAAACGCTGTTCCGCCTTACTCTTATCATTTAGGGGTCTGAAAAATAGATGTTGGCCTATTCTCAGACTTTCCCGATATGCTCAAAAAATTTCATGAGAATCGGTCCTGCTGTTTCAGAGGAGTATGGTAACTCAGATTGTGACACGAGAAATTTATATATGGAGAAGATAAATACATAAGGTCACAGCGCGCTTTTATTAGCTTCACCTGTATGTATTTATGTAACCGACTCCTTTTGATCCAGCTCTGGACAGATATATTTCAAACTTTGTACAGTTATCATCATTAGTTCCAATACAATAATTCTATGTTATGATAGGTTTTTTAAACCTATAATCCTATCAGGATTTTACCCTATGTACACTTTATATGTAATGAGCAAGTATAGTATAATATTATCATACTCATGTTGCCTGCAAGAGATCGCTATATTAGCGATAAGGCCGCCTAGTAGCGCGTAATTGTGTTGAGTGTTTGTGACCTTTTTGTATTTGTTATTTTGTATTGGTGCAAATTAAGAGTTATCTACCTATCTATCTTATTTTATTACATATTACAGTTTATTCTTTTGATATAAGGCTGCATCTGAAGTAAACTAACTAACTAGAATTCGAGAACAATTATTAACTATTAACTTCAGTACTTGTACGTTCGACCGGGCTGCTTCAGTTAAGTTAGGAACTGGAGCTGACCGATTACTTAAGTAACTGAGCTAAATTGGGCTATATATTGTATAACTAGCCGCTTGCCCCGGATCCGACCGCTTTGACCTACTGTATAGCTTTGCGAGACAACGTATATATTGAAGGGTGAAAGAATTTGTAAAATTGCTTGAGTATTTTGCGATCAATAGATAGAGAAATCTCTACAAAATACGTAAGACATGGAAAAAATACATTAGCATGGATAAGAACTATTCATATTTGTGAAGTGACTGACGAGCTTGCAGTACCGTAAACTGCGGAAACACATAAATAATAGAGTATTTTCTTGTGTTTGATTTTACGCGAGTATTATACATTTAGAAATTTAAAACTTGAGAAATTTTGAAAGAATAGAAAAAATTTGATCACGAGGCAGGATTCGAACCTGCGTATCTTGCCTAACCGTAGCAACGCCTAGCCTCTCGGCCATTTTTAACGCGATTTATTACGGGGAGACTCCCCGTGACCACGCTCGCTGTAAAGTGTTCGAAACGTCGGGATAATAATATAATGGATAAATCGCGTTCAAAGTCCGTTAAAAAGTTTTTAATTTCTAAATAAATGATAGAGTTCAATAATAAATATCTATATATATAAAAATGAAACCCGTTTTCCTTGCTCACGGCATCACGCGTGAATGGCTGGACCGATTTCACTAATTCTTTCTTTGTTGTATTTATTATTATTAGGAGAAGTTTCTTACGAAAAAAAATATTAAGAAAATCTCTCAGAAATATTGAAAAATGTACATTTAATTTTGCATATTTTAAAAAACGCGAGTAACAAATGTAAATGTCATTCTCAGCCATAGATTATATGGCTAAGGCGGTACGAAGTTCGCCGGGTGAGCTAGTTGTTTTATATAAATTAATCTACCTAACAAGGTTATCGCTATAAAAATAAAATATTCGACTGTAAATTTTTGGCTGCTTATTGTCTTTTAATCATCCAATTAATTGATTAGTTATTAAAAAAATAGTAAACCATTTTTTTTTTTGCGAGCGCTTTTTGATAATTCCTATATTTATAGTCAAAGTCACCACTATTTGATAAGTACTACGCCTCAACATTTGTCAACTACAAGGCGTGACAGAGGAATGAACATGCACAGTTACATATGAGATGAAAAAACATTACCTTCCTTTTGTGGTAGTTGGTTAAAAGCAACATAAATATTTAAAATTTATTTGCATTCCACGGATACAAGAATAATGCCTGCATTGTATCATATTCTCGAAACGTATTATTTGCTAAAATAATATGGGGCATGATTCATCAGATATGAATGAATCGACACACATCTCACGATATGTAGGTTATGCTTGAAATATTTCACTTCAATTATCGTTGAAACATAACAAATTCTGCATTACTGGTTCAGATGTATTAATACTTCCATTCTAATAATACACAGCGGAAGAGTTTGTTTGTTTGCACGCGCTAATCTCAGGAACCAATTTGAAAACTTTCGCCGTTGGATACGTGTGATTCTTGAGTGCTATAGGTACATGTACCACGGGCGAAGCCGGGCGGACTGCTTGTGAAATATATCGAGCACTGGACTGCAGTTACGTAGATACGTCGAATTGATGTATTTTTAATTAAAATGAGATATTCTTTAATCTTAATTAACATGGTAATATCATTTTATCCGACTGTATTATTAATCAATCTTAAATAAAGATAGAAACAAATCGATCATGAGGCGGGATTCGAACCTGTGTCTTTGGCCACACTGGGGCGAAGTTATACCTCTCGTCTGGCTACGAAGTCCTAAAAATCGATCGGTACCTGTTATATACATATTATTATAAAAGGTAACTCAGAATTACAAAGCTATGACTAAAATTAATGTTGGATATTTTACGAGTCACGGGCAGTCGTAAACTTTCAATGACATCTTATCGTGCCATTAACTGCCTATCACATAAGCCATAACCAAGGTGATTTGTGAAGTTATCGCACCATGAAATCTAGGCAGGCTTTCTTATTAATAAAAATTCCCTTAATGAGTTCTGGTAACGATTGATTTGTGGGAAATAGTCAAGGGCACAATAGAGAGCACGTTCGTTGTACCACAGACAATATCTTATATCTTTAAACGAGCAATTCTTGTATATATATATTGTGGGAGTCGAGCACGCTTCGGCACGAAGTGGGCCAGCTCGCACCGGGGACGTACCACACCCCCACAGAAAACCGGCGTGAAATAGTGGCATGCCACTGTGTTTCGTACGGTGAGTGGGGGAGCCGGAGGCCTATTTCCTTTTCCTCACCCTTCCCAGTCCATTCCTTCTTTCCTGTCATGAATTCGTTCCTTTTCCCTTACCCACTAAAAGCGGGCAGCGCATTCGTAGAGGCACTACCTTTGCGAATGTTCATGCGCGGTGGTGATCGTTTTCCATCAGGCGAACCACCAGCTCAGTTGCCCGCTATGACATAAAAAAAAAAAAAAAAAAAAAAAATGGAATCTCGGAATCGGTCCCAATTTATTATGACTCTTCCTGACATCTATTGGCGAATAATAATACTTAAATATAATTTCCAAAAAAAAACATCAGGTCATCCAGGTACTAATACTATAATAGGAGCTGTTTACACTAAAATTGTACCAATAAATCTTATTCTATCCTATCCTACTATTCTACTAATATTATAAATGCGAAAGGTTGTAAGTATGTGTGTGCGTTTGTTGCTCTTTCACGTAAAGACTACTGAACCGATTGCAATGAAATTTGGTACGTAGACAGCTGGACAACTGAAATAACATATAGGCAACTTTTTATCTCGATATGCCGCGGGGCGCAGCTAGTTTAATAATTATTATGATTAAAAAACGCGCTTTAAAGACAGAATCAAATGAATTGTCTCATTTGCTCTTATACATAGCATACCTAAGTAAATCATTCCTGGGGATTCTAATCAGGATAATAAGATAAACTCATGGAAATATTGTATTGTCCCCGAACCTTGAGAAGTGTACAAAGTTTGAATTCAATCTAGTCGTTTGAAGTGGATCAAATCGAGATTAATGGACATGGCTGCTTAGAAACATGCAAACACACATGTGAAGCTAATGTAATATTATTTTTAACAAAAATCTACACAAATTATATCATTTAAAATTAAAATAGATTAATATAATTACTATAAGCGCTACTCTTTATTTTATCAGAAGTAGTTGCCAACCATGTAGACATTACACGCTAACTGACAAATAAATTCATTCATTTCATTTAATTTCACAAGGTAAGTAAGTTACCTGTGATTTTATGTAGTACGGAGGTAGTATTTATCTATTATCTACTACCATTTGACTTGGCCTACATCTACCAACTATTGGATGATAGTCTAGTATCCAGTTTTTACATACACATACACGATAAATAACAAAGTCATTGATATTACTGTACCTATATAATCGTCAAAACTTGGCTCATTTTTGTCGCCATTATTGTTTTGTTGTTTTTTTCTTTTTTGACGTGACAACGTCTTAAATTAGGTTGCGGCTCGGAGTCACTCATGAAAAAGTGTAACGCCCGGTAACGTTACGATGAGTCACCGAACTATGATCGGTCCGCCGCGCGCGCAGCACTAGAGAATTAGGCGCATTGAATCGGCGCGTGCTTGTGTCTCTGTCTCTGTCTTTTTAGTAAACAAAATATATTTTCTATAGTTAAAATTTGTGCAATTCTTATTTTCATTCAATTCCTTGTTCCTATTGTGCAATTTCATAATATTCACATCAATAAATATTCTACCGAGAAAAAGTTGTCACGTAAAATCTTCGCCCGTAAAACCGACTTTACAGGCAACCATTTTTTTTTATGTGTTCGTCGGCAGTGGGTCGCCTGTTAACAATTGGAGAAGCGTAAGGTCGATTTACGCCTCCTCAAATGGACTGCCGACTTTAAATTGGAAAGGTATTAAAAAAGAATTGACGAGAGGAATAAAGTAAAGGATAATAAAGGTAATACAGGGAAAGGAAAGGCCTCCGTATCTCTATATCTCTTAACTTTGATGTTAAATATTAAAATGTCATACAAGAATGCAGCAAAAATGATAAATTGCATGCACACACCATCAATGTCAATATTTCTCAGTGTATTAGTCAATACAGCGATGGTATTTTCATGAAACAAATTGGGCAATTGTTTTTTGTTGTCAAACAGCGGTTTCACCGTGATGTAATTTATTGGATTTTATTTTTCCTTTACATCGAAATAATGCTGGGAAATATAAACAAGAGATTTTCAGGAATTTCATTTAATATACAGTTGGGCATTTATCCGGGATATTATAACGTTTTTATAATATAGCCAGTTATAATATAGGCATAGAACTTTATGTTAATTTTTTGTTCTGTCATAAAATCTATTATGCTTATCAGCTAGTTTTACTTTTGGATATGTTATATTTATCATATATGTAAGTTAATAATACTCAAAAATTTTCAATAGGAACAAACGAAGTCGCAAAACTAGATTAGGCGTGTTACCGTAACGTCTTAAAGCAGTACTATTTCCAATGTGGGAAAATGATGAAGCGGGACGACCTATATAGCTCTGTCTTTTTCCCCACACTGGAATAAGTACTGCTACAAGACGCCACGGTAACTCCCCTGAATGTTAGGAAACCTTATGTAAAACGGGTATAATCAATTGTAATACATACAAGAATCAATATTTATTCAGAACCTATTTTAATAGAGCGAAATTACTAAAAACTAGAACGCCTGTGTTGTTCATATCTAAATAAACTGAAAACCTATTAAATACTACTAAGGATTACCATTTCTAGGTAGCCTTCTCCTCCTAGGTGACCTCAGATTTATTTTCAATCAAAAACATTTAAAACGACACACAAACTCGTCAAACTTTATCGAAATTTGTAAGACTTTTAATTAATGAATTGAATTGAATATCTAAGTTAAGCTCATTACTTATCTAAGTTTCAAATATAAATACGTTGGCATTAACTCGTTAAGTCTTCACTTAATGAGAAAACAGATGTAGCAGACTTCTAAGGAAATAAAAATAAAATTTAGAAACTGATAACCTCGATTTTATTTCGATATAAAAGTTATTTTAAGTCCGACCCAATTAAATTTTAAAATGTGAAGCTATGCAATGAATAAAAAATGACTTGACGTACTGCGAGCTTTGTTGGAATAGGTTTTGAAAACGTCTGCAGAATGGCGGGAAATAACAATTGTATTTGTTGGTAACAGTCATAGTAATATTATTTCATGTTATAAGTAAATAAGTGTAAATTTTAACTATTTATTTTAATACAATTAGTTATTAGTTAGACATCGTTTACTACTGTATTATAGTAAACTGTTTAAATATTTAGAAATTAAAGACTTTTAAACGGATTTAAAACGGGATTTATTCACTATTAACCTGACATTTCGAACCCTTTACAGTGAGCGTGGTCACGGGGAGACTTTCGTAAAAGTCTTTAACATCTAAATGTGTAATACTCGCGTAAAATCAAACACAAGAAAATGCTATGTTTAAATATTGTTAATTTTTCCGTTTTATTTTATGTTTGTTGATTAATTAAATTAGTTTTTAGACTGACTCAGTCATTAAAATTATGCTTTCTTCATCGCAACAGATTCAATGTATATTAATATTTCGTTTCATAATTAGATAACAATAACATACTAAGATAGATACTGATTATATCTCACGTGTTGCTAGCAGGAGCAAATCTTCAAATATCTCATAATCCTACTAGATTTAGCGTATATTAAACATATGTAATGTGTCTGCAGGAATAATGATTTTAATGCATACCATTATAATATTATAGTCTAAGCTGTATTAATAGGAAATAAGCTTAAACGATTTTCTATAATAACATCGTAAATAGACAATGTCTCTTATTTTTGAAAGCGCCTCAAGTATGCAGATAAAAAAAAATGTAGATGGAAATTATCTACCTATAATTTTAATTATCATCATTAGCCCAAATGTTCCCACTGCTGGGACACAGGCCTCCTATGAGGGTTCAGGCCATAATCCACCACGCTGGCCAAGTGCGGGTTGGCAGATGTCACATGTCGTAGAATTTTTTGATTCTTGGACATGCCGGTTTTCTCACGATGTTTTTCTTCACCGTTTTAAGCAGTGGTGATGTTTTTCACATGTGCAGATACATTGAAAAATCGATTTATTTCCTGCACGCTCGCCCGGTCTCGAACCCCGACTTATCGATTCTGAAGTCCGAGGTTCTCAACACTGAGCCACCACTGCTTTTTATAATTTTAATGCATAAATAATTACGCCACTATAAAGAAAAATCTAAATATTATTTAATAAACACATTTTACATACCACTATAATTATTGGAAGAAAAAATAATACAATAACAATAATAACAGCATTTAGTTTATAAGAGGTCAGGTCATTGAACTGCAATATGAATTGATATAAAGGATAAAGGGCTTAATAAGAACCCTATGAAGACATTTCTATGATAATCATTCCATTAATATAATAAAGGATATGCTGAGAATATTGGGGCCGAAATCAAACGCCTTTTGTACGACTACCCTAATCGTATTACTAAAATAGTCTAAGAGCTGTTTAATAAAAATTTATTTGTGAAATATATTTGATTGCAAATCCTATTTTAAGTTAGGCGTTATAGTTGTATGAAGTTTCGTATTACAAAATAATATTAAGAACATTTCAGAACACAAGAATACTAGCAGGATTAACAGGTATTTTAAGTTGCATAAAACAGGTTATTTATATCAATGCTAGCACACTTTTACTGCAAATTATAAACAAAATAAATATTTTGCAAACATCTTATTTCGTAAAAGCCAGACGATACTCAAAGCATTATGCAAACCGTTTAAAATTATGAATATGTAACAGGTTTTTAAGAGCTTACGTCGCGTGGAAAATGTACGTTGTTGTACCTTGTTGTAATTATCATTATATTTTTGGCAATTTTATTGTCTTGGCTAGACCGCAGAGATCATTCATTGCTAGCTGAAACCAGCGGCTTTACTCGCGTGGTAATGTAGCCTACTTGTTAATCCGGACTATGATCCCTAAAATTTCATACAGATCCCAAAAGTAGTTTTTTATAATAGTAACACATCCATACATTTTTGCAAATTTTCGCAATTATATTATTAGTAGGATCAAATAAAATTAAAGAACTCATTAAGATTTGCTCAAAATATCTATTAAAAACGATTTAAGGAGTAGATGAACTGCTTTCTTTTTAACTTAACTTTTTTTTAAGTATTTAACGTTTTTATTTTTGACCACAAAACACTAAATTAAGTAAAAGTAAGTCAAAATATGAATGCTGGTTTCATTGAGGATACAACAACCTTATTCATATTTTTTGGATGATAAAAAAAAATTGTAAATTTGAAATAGAAAAGCTCCAAACCAACGGTAAGATTCAAAATTTACCCATAGACAGATATAATATTACTGAGCGATATATGTATATTTTTATATCCTGGGTCATCCCGGTCAAAGCAAGTGGCAATGTAACTTACACATTATGACTATTTTAAAGCGCGGTATTTGAAATTCTGATTTTGTGAATAAATGCTGGACTTTTTGTAAAGAAGTTTGAAATTTTAAAACATGTGTCAATGCACTATAGCCATGCACATTGCCATGTCATTAAAATAAAACGATCTCAAAATCTACTGTAGGTTTCGACATCGTTTTTTCATAACATTATACTACTGTTGGACACCGCGTTTTTTTCGATCAACTCATATTTTCTTTAAGAAACGTTCAGTAGTTTAAATATTTAACATATATTAATGAACAAAACGAAAATATAATACAGTGAAATGATAGCAACACAGCCATAATAATAAATACACATAAATCACATAACCAAAAGATCTAAAATTGAATTACAATTCAAAATATTAAATGTCTCCTGGACTATAAAACTCAACCGTGACATTTGCGGGTTTCACAAACTTAATATCTCGAAATTGAACACCTGGGTTCCGATTGACAAACATACGAACTATACAAATATCATGACAAATATTGATCGTTTGTAGAGGTCACATGGAAATAGATGTGACATTTAAATAATTGAAATGTATCGGCGGCTATGAAAATTAACATTTCAATACAATTTCATTTGGGAACGGAGCTATATAAAGCTTACTATTTGGTTAACCGAATTTGATAAATTTTATGTTCAGTATATCTATCACAAATCAAATAACCATACAGGCTTTCAACAAAGATGTTAGGATAGGCCAATAGGAGGAACGAGCCCGAGCTACATAGGCCAGGTTGTTAGCAGCTCGGGACGCCATTTAATGGCTGCTGTATGTACAGTTTTGTGTTTCTAGGCATCTTATATAATCAACTACTACATGTGTTGGAGAGACTACAAATCGTCATCACGGGGTAGCAACGATTTCCGTTTTCATCACTGCTATATTATTGACGATTATTTAGTTGTGACGGCCGCGACATTGTCTATTACTCACATGTCACTGTCATTTTTTAACTTGATATTTGATCACTTGTGCTACTGCATAGTTCTCTTTGTACTGTGGTAGTTTACACAGTAACTATTTAGTAATCTGTGGAATAGCGTAATATAGTATATTTATATTTGTTTATCTATCTGTATACTAATAGTTTTTGCGTTTTAGTTGTTTATAATTATAGATTCTTCAATAATTGGAAATATACATATATACCGGGTAATAATGTTATCAGAATTCAATCTAGAAAGACTTCATGTAGAATCACATTGGACCAACGAACAAAAATGTTTCCGCTTCTATGATATTAGAAGATACTCCTGCCGCTTTTCCTGGCCCTTGTCTCAAGTTGGTCTCTATTATAATATTGTATCATAAGGGACATAAGGGACGGTCCATTGGTAGGGTGTGAATTTGTTAGTAGGTGCCGGATTTAGGTTAGGTTTTTAGGCCCTTTTTCATGTTTTCTTTATTTATATTAAAATATTAGTATTAGACAAATGCAAATGTTAATTGTTAAATTTAGAATCGTGGTAATGATAAATGACGTAGTGAGTTATCTTTTTTATGTTATATATTTATTTATTTATTTATAATACTTTATTGTACAAAACAGAAATAATAGTTTATACAAAAATTTAATATGGCACAAT
>NC_052112.1:1987596-1994265 GCF_012273895.1 Zerene cesonia | reverse complement strand
GAGCATCCCTACATAGTGTATTGCAGCGATTTCGAATTTGATTATATTTTTCACGATTTAAATCCGAGTTCGACTTCTATATGTGTAAGATGCTGAATTTTATTTTCAATTCTCCTGCCATGGCATGGTTTCTTTTTAAAGTTTTGTCAATACTTTCAAATGATAAGTTGTGAGTGATGTTCCTAAATTAAAATTCCTGTGATGTTCCTAGCTTTAAAATTTTCTTAAATTATTATACACCAAAAGAGGTTTTTATTTATCGCTGGTCTATTTAATCTATGACACATTAAATTAGTACTGTAAATTTGTAATCTATGAATACTAAGCACAAAATCGTACAGATTAAAAATAATATCATATAGATCTGCTTTTGCCAAACTCATCATCAAATTATGCCATATTTAGTGAAATCATTTATTAATAAGGTTCATTGCAATGATCTCTAAGAATTTCCACAAAATAACATAAAATTAGCGGAACTGGTTTATGCGTTTATTATGTTTATGCCATCTGTATTTATGTGATTCTATTTTCTTTCATCTGTGCAGCAATAACTGTATATATCATGATGAGAATTTAGTCATTGCCTCGATTCCAAATATTAACTACTGTTACAATGGCGATGTGATTTTTTGCTTATTTTCAAGTATTATCTTGTAATAGTTGACCACCCCGGCTTCTCTCATAATATATATATAACCTATAACACCCAGGGATCACGCACATATCCAATGGTGTAAGAATTTTTGAAATCGGACTAGTATTTCCTGTGATAATCGCTGTGAAACAAACTACTCTCTAATACCTAACATCTACAAATAAGATTTTTAGATGTTAAATGCTATTTAACGAATGGGATGGAACGTTATTTCACATATAGAACCACTAAGTGGAAACGGAAATTTATCCTTTTTCAATATAATATAAGTTTTTCGAAAATATTTACCTTTTGAATCTTACATTCATAGATAAGAGAAGCCATTTCCCAGCGAGGCAGATTTTTATTTTGGCATTTTGTAAGAACCGTTTCGTTTAAGTACCTTAACTCTTTAGGAGTAGCGTTTTTGCTTGTGTTATTTACTGTAGGGTGGAATTGTATATGTTCTAGAATCGTCTGGGCTTATAATTTAGGTTTAAATCTCTTAAGTTTTTTTGCTTTATTCATTTTAAACGTACGATTGAAATGTATGAATATTTCAGGTTTACTATAACGTATTGATTATTTATTCGTCTCTTATAGGAATTTACCAGAACCAATGATAAATGTATGTTTTTTTATTGATACAGCATCGTTTATTGCCTATTACTTATAAAAAAACAGTTTTTAATTATCATAACTAACTATCGTAACTTCCAATACATTCTTCAGTCAGCTAAATAGAGGCCCAAATATCTAACCGGGATATACTCCCTACCATTCGGGGTACATTTTCGTCTATTTCACAGTTCTTTGTGCCGAATTGTGGGTGAAATTTGGCGAGACCGCTGGCTTTGTAGTTTTATTGAGCTGAAGGGTTTAAACTGCGAGCTTAATGTATGTCGGTTTTATACGTAGGAGCTCCAGCTGTGAAGCTTTTATAATAATATTATAGGTACAAGAGTTGGGCAGCTCTATTATAGTGCGGTCCGTGCTGGCTTCGACCGTGCATCTTTTAATGGTGAAGGAATTTTCTAAACCAGTCCAGTAGTTTTTGTCTCATATTACATAAATGTCCTTTATATTATTTACTTGCTTTTGCCCGCGTCTTCACACGCTTTAATCGGAGTAGTTTAAAAGATGTTATTATACACATAAACCTTCCTCTTGAATCATTCTATGTATTAAAAAAAAACATCAAAATCCATTACGTAGTTTTAAAGATTTAAGCATACATAGAAACAAAGGGACAGATACAGCGACTTTGTTTTATATTATGTAGTGAAGTTTAGACTAGCCGCTTGCCCCGGGTTGAGAGATAAAATAATGTCACTCCTGAATAGTGTAGTGTTAGGTTTGTCTAATAATTGGGTTTTTGAAAAAAAAAAATTTTTTGATTTGTTTCATGTATTTTAAAACTTTATTGTTAGTAATATTGATATTTGATGTAAAAAACTAAAAAAAAAAATATTTCAATAAATTATAAACAATTTAAAATTGATCAAATTTATAAAAATATCACGTGACTATAGGTATAAACGCACCATGATTGGTCACCATAATTGTGACGTCATAATGTTGTAGCTACGTACGTAACAGTACGGCTTATACGTGACTAGACAATAATATTGAAAATTTATTGCTAAAAAATGAGTTGTTAGTTGGTTTCGATTAGCTATGTCTGATAATATTCCTGATGTAAGTATTTTTATGATAACCATTTTTCAATCGGTTCAGTAGTCATTGCGCGAAAGAGCAACAAACACACACACATCCTTACAAACTTTCGCATTTATAATATTAAGTAGGATACGATTATAAGTGTATTATGTATGGACGTAAAGCAAATTTTTAGAAGGTACTCCTGCCGCTTTTCCTGGCCCTTGTCTCAAGTTGGTCTCTATTATAATATTGTATCATAAGGGACATAAGGGACGGTCCATTGTGTGACGGGGTGTGAATTTGTTAGTAGCTGCCGGATTTAGGTTAGGTTTTGAGGCCCTTTTTCATGTTTTCTTTATTTATATTAAAATATTGGTATTAGACAAATGCAAATGTTAATTGTTAAATTTAGAATCGTGGTAATGATAAATGACTACGAGTTATAGTTCTTTTTATGTTATATTTGTGTAAGATGCTCAATTTTATTTTAAATTCTCCTGCCATGGCATGGTCTTTTTTTTAAGTTTTGGCAATACTTTTAAATTATAAGTTGTGACTGATGTTCGAAATTAGAAAGCTTTAAAATTTTCTTAAATTATTATACAATAAAAGAGGTTTTTATTTATCGCTGGTCTATTTAATCTATGAAACATTAAATTAGTCCTGTAAATCTATAATTTATGAATACTAAGCACAAAATCGTACAGATTAAAAATAATATCATATAGTATCATATATATTAAAAATAATAATATCTGCTTGCGCCAAACTCATCATCAATTATTTAGTGAAATCATTTATGCCATATTTAGTGAAATCATTTATTAATAAGGTTTATTGCAATGATCTCTAAGAATTTCCACAAAATAACATAAAATTAGCGGAACTGGTTCATGCGTTTATTATGTTTATGCCATCTGTATTTATGTGATTCTATTTTCTTTCATCTGTGCAGCAATAACTGTATATATCATGATGAGAATTTAGTCATTGCCTCGATTCCAAATATTAACTACTAACTATTACAATGGCGATGTGATTTTATGGTTATTTTCAAGTATTATCTTGTAATAGTTGACCGCCCCGGCTTCTCTCATAGTATATATATAACCTACTAGCGGTCGGCCCCGGCTTTGCCCGTGGTATTTCTATAGACAGATCCTGCTAAGATTATAAACGTTAAAGTTTTTAGGTATAGATGAATATATGGATGTTTGTAAGGTGCTCTTTCACGCGAAAACAGTTTATCGACGCCCACTTCACAACGGGCCGTGCAGCAGAAATCGTAATATTTTAATTTCACCACAACTTCAAAACTAAACGTCCAATTATAATCATTCAAAGACCAAAGAATTTTTAAAATCGGTCCAGTAGTTTTTGAGCCTATTCATTACAACCAAACAAACAAAGTTTTCCTCTTTATAATATTAGTGTAGATAACACCCAGAGATCTCGCACATATCCAATTGTATTGTATGTAAGAATTTTCGAAATCGGACCAGTAGTTCCTGTGATAATCGCTGTGAACCAAACTACTCTACTCTGTTTCACAGCGATGATGATACAAATAAGATTTTTAGATGTTAAATGCTATTTAACGAATGGGATGGAACGTTATTTCACATATAGAACCACTAAGTGGAAACGGAAATTTATCCTTTTTAATATAATTTAAGTTTTTCCAAAGTATTTACCTTTTGAATCTTACATTCATAGATAAGAGAAGCCAACTCCCAGCGAGGGAGATTTTTATTTTGGCATTTTGTAAGAACCGTTTCGTTTAAGTACCTTAACTCTTTACGAGTAGCGTTTTGCTTGTGTTATTTACTGTAGGGTGGAATTGTATATGTTCTAGAATCGTCTGGGCTTATAATTTAGGTTTAAATCTCTTAACGTTTTTTTGCTTTATTCATTTTAAACGTACGATTGAAATGTATGAATTTATTCGTCTCTTATAGGAATTTACCAGAACCAATGATAAATGTATGTCTTTTATTGATACAGCATCGTTTATTGCCTATTACTTATAAAGAAACAGTTTTTAATTATCATAAATTGTTCATCTTTGTACAAATGTAGATTTGCTATCTTGTAACTTCCAATACATTCTTCAGTCAGCTAAATAGAGGCACAAATACTTAACCGGGATATACTCCCTACCATTCGGGGTACATTTTCGTCTATTTCACAGTTCTTTGTGCCGAATTGTGGGTGAAATTTTGCGAGACCGCTGGCTTTGTAGTTTTATTGAGCTGAAGGGTTTAAACTGCGAGCTTAATGTATGTCGGTTTTATACGTAGGAGCTCCAGCTGTGAAGCTTTTATAATAATATTATAGGTACAAGAGTTGGGCAGTTCTATTATAGTGCGGTCCGTCCTGGCTTCGACCGTGCAGCTTTTAATGGTGAAGGAATTTTCTAAACCGGTCCTGTAGTTTTTGTCTCACATTACATAAATGTCCTTTATATTATTTACTAGCTTTTGCCCGCGTCTTCACACGCTTTAATCGGAGTAGTTTAAAAGATGTTATTATACACATAAACCTTCCTCTTGAATCATTCTATGTATTAAAAAAAAACATCAAAATCCATTACGTAGTTTTAAAGATTTAAGCATACATAGAGACATAGGGACAGAGAAAGCGACTTTGTTTTATATTATGTAGTGAAGTTTAGACTAGTCGCCTGCTCCGGGTAGAGAGATAAAATAATGTTACTCCTGAATAGTGTAGTGTTAGGTTAGTCTAATAATTGTCATGATATAAATGATTTTTTTATTTCAAGAGTCAAGCACGGTTAGCCTGTATCCTATATCCCTTGTAAAAGCTTTTCTTTTTCTCTCCATCAATTCCCTCGTTTTACCCTTATCCAGTAAAATATGTGGTAGTTGGGAGCTGGTCGCTTACCACCAGGCTATCTAAAGCTATCAAATAAAAAAAAGAAATCCGATCAGTACTTCCGAAGATTATCATTGTAAGAGCCCTACAAACTTACAAAGTAAGAATCTTTACGTCTTTGAAATATAAGTTTAGATAGGAATAGTTTGTAGAAATAGAACGATGCAGCTTAGCTTCAATTTGCATACAAATAAGTTATAGACAAGCGTTATAGGTAAATAGGTTTTGTAAATCTCTGGCGGAGGTTTATGCTCAGCAATTTATATCTAACGCCCGAAACTATGAGACAATTCATGATGTGAAAAAGTGAAAAGAGAAGTACAATATAATAATAATAAGAAGAAAACAAGAAAGGAAAGAAACATTGAAAGAAGTAGCGATTCAATCGTTAATTTCGAAAAGAAAAAGAGATCAAGTTTAAACGAGCGTGCAATGATTTCATTAGTTTTTAAATTTAATTGCACGTTATACCAATACTGCTGAAAGAAAACGAAAAATTTCAACAAGGTTCTGCCGGCGGCCATTTTTCCGAACAGTTATAGTCTGGATGCTTTCAAGGCGAGAGTGAATAGGTTTCTCTCAAGCAGATATGTCAGATCACTTCTACTTTCCATCAGTTAGACCTGTGGTTTGACCACAGGCCTGCTTGATCAATGACAAAAAAAAGTGTGTGGTCCATAAATATGTAGTACTAGCTGCGCCCCGCGGTTTCACCCGCATAAGTTCGTATGCCGTACGAATATCAAAAGGATAAAAAGTTGCCTTTATGTTATTCCAGTTGTCCAGCTGTACGTGAAACGTGTGAAACGTACCAAATTTCATTGCAATCGGTTTAGTAGTTTTTTCGTAAAAGAGCAACAAACACACACACATCCTTACAAACTTTCGCATTTATAATATTAGTAGGATAGTAGGATTAAATAAAATTAACATTCATTTGCTTCGTTATAACTGTTATTACTTATCGCTATTTATAAATTTCTATATTAAATACACGAAAAAGAATTCGTAAAATATTATAACATTTTGTGTACGCATATGTGAGAAGAAAACATACTCGACCTTCCTTCCACCTAATTAGATATTATAATCTCATTAAAGTTTGTAGGCAGGAAACTGTCCCTCAAGATTGAAGCCTAATTAACCACGCCTCAGAAATATGAACATCTTATATACATGTATACATTTACACCTCGTACCAACCTCAGTGTTCGTTGAATATATTGGGATCTTACATAGTTGTTTTCATAATGCCTATTTGGCGAATGCATCCCGAGTGTGAAATAAAAGTCAGTTGAGAGTGTGTTTAATTCCAAATTCTAATGCACTTTCATACATTATTATTTAGCACTATATATTCATAATTTTCAGTCTGTTAAACTACATTTTTATCAACATGGTTGTGCTAAGTCTCACCTAATAGAAGTTGAAAGAGCGCAACGCGCTATTCTCAAAGTGAGTGCTGGACTTCCATA
>NC_052112.1:1984906-1986596 GCF_012273895.1 Zerene cesonia | reverse complement strand
CTCACATAATTTCTTTTGCTATATGGGACCATTTTTGTATAATAAAATAAATAAAATTTTGAACATCTACCCCTTAAATAAATACGATTGTAAGAAATCAGTACGTACGTTCTTACAATCGCTAGATTATCATCAAACTGAAGAGCTACTACAGAGTCATAATTGAATACACAATTCAATTTTCACACTAGAATAGATGTATTTCTATAAAAAGGACGTAAACGTCGACACACACATACACACATACACACACACACACACACACACACACACACTCACACACACACATCCATGTACACACACAATATCGCACATACGCAAATGTAAGCACTCACAATCGCAGAAATTCACACACACATATTCACTCCATTACTATTTGGTACAGATTATTGGGTAATTATTTATGTTATCATATTGTCTCATTTTTTTTCATTTTTTTTTTCTGTTTTTGTTTCTTGTAAGATCACTTTTCTCCAAGTATAACGTAGACACTTAAACTTATGTTACCCTCTATTTGTTTGAAATCCGCGTGGGGGGCTGGTGACCTGTACCTCAGACTTCTATGTAGTCTACTTCAGGCACCAGTCTCGCACAACGTTATCCTTTCTCTTTTCTGTATTTTTAAGTTTTTGTTATGGACTAATGTTGTGAGAACTAAATAAAGATGATTTTTATTTATTTATTTATTTTTATCAACACATCCTACTAGTTATAAATGCGAAAGTTTGTAAGGATGTGTGTGTGTTTGTTGCTCTTTCACGCAAAAACTACTGAACCGATGCAATGAAATTTGGTACGTATCATATATTCCTACTTCGACTTTGTAATCCTTAGAGAAATAAATGTCTTTAATCGTAAAATAGCAATAAAACACAAAGCACTTAAATTAGTCAATGACAATTCAATATCATTTGTTAAACTTTCACCATTTCAAAGATAAGTTTGCGGCATTGTAACATACTTGTTGTCGATTTTATAAAGCCACGTTTGATAATAGCGGCTTCAGCTTCGTTTGCTCTACGAATAACAAGATTTGACTCGTAAAAACTTCCAGCATCTGCTTACTGTGTGTTAATTATAGATTTGTTAGGCGTAAATTATTTTATTGCTGAATTTTCTTAACATTTATCTGTTTAGGCGCCATCTTGTCATTTTTAAAAATGTTGTAAATGTCTAACCACCACAATACCACCAATTTACAATACTAATGCGAAAGTCTGTCTATCTGCTACGCCACAAATTGCAGCACCGATTTCGATGAAATTTGAACAAAAATAAATCAAGACAAAAGGGACAAAAGCAGAAAAGCAGATTTAGGCATCGAATTGTATTACAAATTACTTGTTTGGTTTAAAATTGCCTTATAAATAAAATTCTATTGTAGACTTGTATGTGAATAGAAATGTTTTAACTAAAGAAACATGATTTTTAACGAATGATTTATAAAGAGAAAGACTTAAGTTAACTTAAGGTTTATGTGTTGTTTTTAATAATTATTATCATATTATTTTTAATAGCATTATTGGTTATATAGACAATGATAGAAAAAAAATCACAAAAACAACCTCATAAAAAATCACATTTAATTTAACAATGAGTATCATCAGTAGAACAATACTCATATGTGTGCGTGCGGCCCCGTGTACCAACAGAGACCGCTGATTGGTTGATCGTTTGAATGAGTGCGTTT